>NC_057810.1:293423767-293440272 GCF_018294505.1 Triticum aestivum | reverse complement strand
AACTATGCCCCTCTGTGCGGTGCTGGTTTTCCCCCTAAATAAAGATAGATAATGGGGGCAAGTCCATACAAGGAAGATGTGTCAATATCACTATGCCCCTCGGTGCAGTGCTGGTTTTTCCTCTAAAAAAGATAGATAATGGGGGCAAGTCCATACAAGGAAGATGTGTCAGTACAACTATGCCCCTCGGTGTTGTGCTGGTTTTTTCCCTAAAAAGATAGATAATGGAGGCAAGTCAATACAAGGAAGATGTGTCAGTACAACTATGCCCCTCGGTGCGGTGCTGGTTTTTCCCCTGAAAAATAGATAATGGGGGCAAGGCATGTTATGGACTCGCCTCCGCATGTGACGCCGCGGCATGCCGCGTCGTCGCCTACTACGGCTCGTTCCTGGCTCGGCCTCGCTGGGATGGGGGAGGAGGGTCTGCTACGTCTCGAGCTTGCGTTGGTTTTCCCCGAAGAGGAGAGGATGATGCAACACAGTAGCGTAAGTTTTTCCCTCAATTTTTGAGAACCAAGGTATCAATCCAGTAGGAGGTCACGCGCAAGTCCCTCGTACCTGCACAACACGATAGCAACTCGCAACCAATGCTTAGGGGTTGTCAATCCCTTCACGGTAACTTATGAGAGTGAGATCTGATAGAGATAATATTTTTGGTATTTTTGATAGATAGGTGCAAAGTAAAAAGTAAAGGCAAAGTAAAAACAAAGCAAATAAATAAAGTGATATAGATTGATATGATGAGAATAGACCCGGGGGACATAGGTTTCACTAGTGACTTCTCTCAAGAGCATAAGTATTCTATGGTGGGTGAACAAATTACTGTTGAGCAATTGATAGAATTGAGCATAGTTATGAGTATATCTAGGCAATGATCATGTATACAGGCATCACGTCCGTGACAAGTAGATCGAAACGATTCTGCATCTACTACTATTACTCCACTCATCGATCGCTATCCAGCATGCATCTAGAGTATTAAGTTAAAAACAGAGTAACGCCTTAAGCAAGATGACATGATGTAGAGGAATAAATTCATGCAATATGATAAATACGCCATCTTGTTATCCTTGATGGCAACAATACAATACGTGGCTTGCAACTCTTTCTGTCACTGAGTAAGGACACCGCAAGATTGAACCCAAAGCCATGCACTTCTCCCATTGCAAGAACTACCAATCTAGTTGGCCAAACCAAACGGATAATTCGAAGAGACTTGCAAAGATAACTCAATCATACATAAAAGAATTCAGAGAAGAATCAAATATTTTCCATAGATAATACTGGATCATAAACCCACAATTCATTGGTCTCAACAAACACACCGCAAAAAGAAGATTACATCGAATAGATCTCCACGAGAGAGGGGGAGAACATTGTATTGAGATCCAAAAAGAGAGAAGAAGCCATCTAGCTACTAGCTATGGACCTGAAGGTCTGAAGTAAACTACTCACACTTCATCGGAGGGGCTATGGTGATGATGTAGAAGCCCTCCGTGGTGGATGCCCCCTCCGGCGGAGCTCCGTAACAGGCCCCAAGATGGGATCTCGTGGATACAGAAGGTTGCAGCGGTAGAATTAGGTTTTTGGCTCCTCTTCTGATCGTTTGGGGGTACGTAGGTATGTTGGGGAACGTTGCAGAAAATTAAAATTTTTCCTACACTTTCACCAAGATCCATCTATGAGTTCATCTAAGCAACGAGTCAAGGGAGTGAGTTTGCATCTACATACCACTTGTAGATCGCGTGCGGAAGCTTGCAAGGGGATGGTGATGAAGGAGTCGTACTCGACGTGATTCAGATCACCGATGTCCAAGTGCTGAACGGACAACACCTCCGCGTTTAACACACGTACGGGACGGGAGACGTCTCCTCCTTCTTGATACATCAAGGGGGAAGGAGAGGTTGATGATGATCCAGCAGCACGACGGCGTGGTGGTGGATGCAGCAGAACTCCAGCAGGGCTTCGCCAAGCGTCTACGGGAGAAGGACGAGGTGTAGCAGGGGGAGGGAGGCGCCAAGGCAAGGGGTGTCCCTGCCATCCCCCCTGCCCTCCTATATATAGGACCCCAAGGGGGGCGCCGGCCCTGGGAGATTGGATCTCCCAAGGGGGCGCCGGCCAAGGGGGAGGAGTGCCCCCCAAGGCATGTGGTGCGCCCCCCCCCCCACCCTAGGGTTTCAACCCTAGGCGCAGGGGGTGGGCCTAGGGGGGCGCACCAGCCCACTATGGGCTGGCTCCCCTCCCACGTCAGCCCATGGGGCCCTCCGGGATGGGTGGCCCCACCCGGTGGACCCCCGGGACCCTTCCGGTGGTCCCGGTACATTACCGGGAGACCCCGAAACTTTCCCGATGGCCGAAAAACCACTTCCTATATATTATTCTTTACCTCCGGACCATTCCGAAACTCCTCGTGACGTCTGGGATCTCATCCGGGACTCCGAACAACATTCGGTATGCTGCATACTCATATTCATACAACCCTAGCGTCACCGAACCTTAAATGTGTAGACCCTACGGGTTCGGGAGGCACGCAGACATGACCGAGACGACTCTCGGGCAATAACCAACAGCGGGATCTGGATACCCTTGTTGGCTCCCACATGCTCCTCGATGATTTCATCGGTTGAACCACGATGTCGAGGATTCGATCAAATCCCGTATACAATTCCCTTTGTCAATCGGTACGTTACTTACCCGAGACTCGATCATCGGTATCCCAATACCTTGTTCAGTCTCGTTACCGGCAAGTCACTTTACTCGTACCGTAATGCATGATCCCGCGGCCAACACCTTGGTCACCTTGAGCTCATTATGATGATGCATTACCGAGTGGGCCCAGAGATACCTCTCCGTCATACGGAGTGACAAATCCCAGTCTCGATCCGTGTCAACACAACAGATACTTTCGGAGATACCTGTAATGCACCTTTATAGTCACCCACTTACGTTGTGACGTTTGATACACCCAAGGCACTCCTACAGTATCCGGGAGTTACACGATCTCATGGTCGAAGGAAGAGATACTTGACATTGGCAAAGCTCTAGCAAACGAACTACACGATCTTTGTGCTATGCTTAGGATTGGGTCTTGTCCATCACATCATTCTCCTAATGATGTGATCCCGTTATCAAAGACATCCAATGTCCATAGTCAGGAAACCATGACTATCTGTTGATCACAACGAGCTAGTCAACTAGAGGCTCACTAGGGACATATTGTGGTCTATGTGTTCACACGTGTATTACGATTTCTGGATAATACAGTTATAGCATGAACAAAAGACAATTATCATGAACAATGAAATATAATAATACTTTTATTATTGCCTCTAGGGCATATTTCCAACAGTCTCCCACTTGCACTAGAGTCACTAATCTAGTTACATTGTGATGAATCGAACACCCATAGAGTTCTGGTGTTGATCATGTTTTGCTCGCGAGAGAGGTTTAGTCAACGGATCTGCGACATTCAGATCCGTGTGTACTTTGCAAATCTCTATGTCTCCATCTTGAACATTTTCACGGATGCAGTTGAAATGACGCTTGAAGTGCCTGGTCTTCTTGTGAAACGTGGGCTCCTTAGCAAGGGCAATAGCTCCAGTGTTGTCACAGAAGAGTTTGATCGGCCCCGACGCATTGGGTATGACTCCTAGGTCGTTGATGAACTCCTTCACCCAAATCGCTTCATGCGCTACCTCCGAGGCTGCCATGTACTCCGCTTCACACATAGATCCCGCCACGACGCTCTGCTTGCAGCTGCACCAGCTTACTGCTCCACCATTCAACATATACACGTATCCGGTTTGTGACTTAGAGTCATCCACATCTGAGTCGAAGCTAGCGTCGACGTAACCCTTTACGACGAGCTCTTCGTCTCCTCCATAAATGAGAAACATGTCCTTTGTCCTTTTCAGGTACTTCAGGATATTCTTGACCGCTGTCCAGTGTTCCTTGCCGGGATTACTTTGGTATCTTGCTACCAAACTTACAGCAAGGTTTACATCGGGTCTGGTACACAGCATGGCATACATAATAGATCCTATGGCTGAAGCATAGGGGATGACACTCATCTCTTCTTTATCTTTTGCCGTGGTCGGTGACTGAGCCGAGCTCAATCTCACACCTTGTAACATAGGCAAGAACCCCTTCTTGGACTGATCCATTTTGAACCTCTTCAAAATCTTATCAAGGTATGTGCTTTGTGAAAGACCTATGAGGCGTCTCGATCTATCTCTATAGATCTTGATGCCTAATATATAAGCAGCTTCTCCAAGGTCCTTCATTGAAAAACACTTATTCAAGTAGGCCTTAATGCTGTCCATTCTATATTATTTCCCATCAAGAGTATGTCATCTACATATAATATGAGAAATGCTACAGAGCTCCCACTCACTTTCTTGTAAACGCAGGCTTCTCCATAAGTCTGCATAAACCCAAACGCTTTGATCATCTCATTAAAATGAATATTCCAACTCGAAGATGCTTGCACCAGTCCATAAATGGATCGCTGGAGCTTGCATACTTTGTTAGCGTTCTTAGGATCGACAAAACCTTCTGGTTGCATCATATACAACTCTTCCTTAAGATGTCCGTTAAGGAATGCCATTTTGACGTCCATCTGCCATATCTCATAATCATAGTATGCGGCAACTGCTAACATGATTCGGACGGACTTCAGCTTCGCTACGGGAGAGAATGTCTCGTCGTAGTCAATCCCTTGAACTTGTCGATAACCCTTAGCGACAAGCCGAGCTTTATGGATGGTAACATTACCATCCGCGTCTGTCTTCTTCTTGAAAATCCATTTGTTTTCTATCGCTCGCCGATCATCGGGCAAGTCTGTCAAAGTCCATACTTTGTTTTCATACATGGATTCTATCTCGGATTTCATGGCTTCAAGCCATTTGTTGGAATCTGGGCCTGCCATCGCTTCTTCATACTTCAAAGGTTCATCGTTGTCTAACAACATGATTTCCAGGACAGGGTTGCCGTACCACTCTGGTGCGGAACGTGTCCTTGTGGACCTACGAAGTTCAGTAGCAACTTGATCTGAAGTACCTTGATCATCATCATTGTTTTCCTCTTCAGTTGGTGTGGGCATCACAGGAACATTTTCCTGCGCTGCACCACTTTCCCGTTCGAGAGGTAGTACTTCATCGAGTTCTACTTTCCTCCCACTTACTTCTTTCGAGAGAAACTCTTTTTCCAGAAAGCATCCGTTCTTGGCAACAAAGATCTTGCCCTCGGATCTTAAGTAGAAGGTATCCCGACAGTTTCCTTAGGGTGTCCTATGAAGACGCATTTTTCCGACTTGGGTTCGAGCTTTTCAGGTTGAAGTTTCTTGACATAAGCATCACATCCCCAAACTTTTAGAAACGACAGCTTAGGTTTCTTCCCAAACCATAATTCATACGGTGTTGTCTCAATGGATTTAGACGGTGCCCTATTTAAAGTGAATGTAGCTGTCTCTAGAGCGTATCCCCAAAATGATAGCGGTAAATCGGTAAGAGACATCATAGACCGCACCATATCTAATAGAGTGCGATTATGATGTTCGGACACACCGTTACGTTGAGGTGTTCCAGGCGGCGTGAGTTGTGAAACAATTCCACATTTCCTTAAGTGTGTACCAAATTCGTGACTTAAGTATTCTCCTCCACGATCTGATCGTAGGAACTTTATCTTTCGGTCACGTTGATTCTCCGCCTCATTATGAAATTCCTTGAACTCTTCAAAGGTTTCAGACTTGTGTTTCATTAAGTAAACATACCCATATCTACTCAAGTCATCAGTGAGAGTGAGAACATAACGATATCCTCCGCGAGCCTCAATGCTCATTGGACCGCATACATCGGTATGTATGATTTCCAACAAGTTGGTTGCTCGCTCCATTGTTCCGGAGAACGGAGTCTTGGTCATTTTGCCCATGAGGCATGGTTCGCATGTGTCAAACGATTCATAATCAAGAGACTCTAAAAGTCCATCAGCATGGAGCTTCTTCATGCGCTTGACACCAATGTGACCAAGGCAGCAGTGCCACAAGTATGTGGGACTATCGTTATCAACTTTACATCTTTTGGCATCCACACTATGAACATGTGTAATATTACGCTCGAGATTCATCAAGAATAAACCATTGACCATCGGAGCATGACCATAAAACATATCTCTCATATAAATCGAACAACCATTATTCTCAGACTTAAATGAGTAGCCATCTCATATTAAACAAGATCCAGATACAATGTTCATGCTCAAACTTGGCACTAAATAACAATTATTAAGGTTCAAAACTAATCCCGTAGGTAAATGTAGAGGCAGCGTGCCGACGGCGATCACATCGACTCTGGAACCATTCCCGACGCGCATCGTCACCTCGTCCTTCGCCAGTCTCCGTTTATTCCGCAGCTCCTGCTGTGAGTTACAAATATGAGCAACGGCACCGGTATCAAATACCCAGGAGTTACTACGAGTACTGGTAAGGTACACATCAATTACATGTATATCAAATATACCTTTGGTGTTGCCAGCCTTCTTATCCGCTAAGTATTTGGGGCAGTTCCGCTTCCAGTGACCCTTCCCCTTGCAATAAAAGCACTCAGTCTCAGGCTTGGGTCCATTCTTTGACTTCTTCCCGGTAACTGGCTTACTGGGCGCGGCAACATCCTTGCCGTCCTTCTTGAAGTTCTTCTTGCCCTTGCCCTTCTTGAACTTAGTGGTCTTATTGACCATCAACACTTGATGTTCTTTCTTGATTTCAGCCTCTGCTGACTTCAGCATCGAGAACACTTCAGGAATGGTCTTCACCATCCCCTTCATGTTGTAGTTCATCACAAAGCTCTTGTAGCTTGGTGGGAGCGACTGGAGGATTCTGTCAATGACCGCCTCATCTGGGAGGTTAATGTTCAGCTGGGTCATACGGTTGTGCAACCCAGACATCTTCAGGATGTGCTCACTGACAAAACTGTTTTCCTCCATCTTACAACTATAGAACTTGTCGGAGACATCATATCTCTCGACCCGGGCATGAGCTTGGAAAACTAGTTTCAGCTCTTCGAACATGTCATATGCTCCGTGATGCTCAAAACGCTTTTGGAGCCCCGGTTCTAAGCTGTAAAGCATGCCGCACTGAACGAGGGAGTAATCATCAGCACGAGTTTGCCAAGCATTCATAATGTCTTGGTTCTCTGGGAGGGGAGCGTCACCTAGCGGTCCTTCTAGGACATATTGCTTCCTGGCAGCTATGAGGATGATCCTCAGGTTCCGGACCCAGTCCGTATAGTTGCTGCCATCATCTTCCAGCTTGGTTTGCTCTAGAAACGCGTTGAAGTTCATGTTGACATGAGCATTGGCCATTTGATCTACAAGACATATTTGCAAAGGTTTTAGACTAAGTTCATGATAATTAAGTTCTAATCAAATTATGAACTCCCACTCAGATTAGACATCCCTCTAGTCATCTAAGTGTTACACGATCCGAGTAGACTAGCCCGTGCCCGATCATCACGTGAGACGGACTAGTCATCGTCGGTGAACATCTCCATGTTGATCGTATCTTCCATACGACTCGTGTTCGACCTTTCGGTCTCCGTGTTCCGAGGCCATGTCTGTACATGCTAGGCTCGTCAAGTTAACCCTAAGTGTTTTTGCTGTGTAAAACTGTCTTACACCCGTTGTATGTGAACGTAAGAATCCATCACACCCGATCATCACGTGGTGCTTAGAAGCGACGAACTGTAGCAACGGTGCACAGTTAGGGGAGAACACTTCTTGAAATTTTTGTAAGGGATCATCTTATTTACTACCGTAGTCCTAAGTAAACAAGATGCATAAACATAATAAACATCACATGCAATTATATAGTTGTGACATGATATGGCCAATATCATATAGCTCCATTGATCTCCATCTTCGGGGCTCCATGATCATCTTGTCACCGGCTTGCCACCATGATCTCCATCATCATGATCTCCATCATCGTGTCTTCATGAAGTTGTCACGCCAACGACTACTTCTACTTCTATGGCTAACGCGTTTAGCAATAAAGTAAAGTAGTTTACATGGCGTTCTTCAATGACACGCAGGTCATACAAAAATAAAGACAACTCCTATGGCTCCTGTCGGTTGTCATACTCATCGACATGCAAGTCATGAATCCTATTACAAGAACATGATTTCATACATCACAATTCATCATTCATCACAACTTCTGGCCATATCACATCACATGATCAATCGCTGCAAAAACAAGTTAGACGTCCTCTAATTGTTGTTGCATCTTTTACGTGGCTGCAATTGGGTTCTAGCAAGAACGTTTTCTTACCTACGAATAACCACAACGTGATTTTGTCAACTTCTATTTACCCTTCATAAGGGCCCTTTTCATTGAATCTGCTCCAATTAAAGTGGGAGAGACAGACACCCGCCAGCCACCTTATGCAACTAGTGCATGTCAATCGGTGGAACCGGTCTCACGTAAGCGTACGTGTAAGGTTGGTCCGGGCCGCTTCATCCCACAATACTGCTGAAGCAAGAAAAGACTAGTAGAGGCAAGCAAGTTGACAAGATCCACGCCCACAACAAAATTGTGTTCTACTCGTGCATTAGAGAACTACGCATAGACCTAGCTCATGATGCCACTGTTGGGGAACGTTGCAGAAAATTAAAATTTTTCCTATGGTTTCACCAAGATCCATCTATGAGGTCATCTAAGCAACGAGTCAAGGGAGTGAGTTTGCATCTACATACCACTTGTAGATCGCGTGCGGAAGCTTGCAAGGGGATGGTGATGAAGGAGTCGTACTCGACGTGATTCAGATCACCGATATCCAAGTGCTGAACGGACAACACCTCCGCGTTCAACACACATACGGGATGGGAGACGTCTCCTCCTTCTTGATCCAGCAAGGGGGAAGGAGAGGTTGATGATGATCCAGCAGGACGACGGCATGGTGGTGGATGCAGCAGAACTCCAGCAGGGCTTCGCCAAGCGTCTATGGGAGGAGGACGAGGTGTAGCAGGGGGAGGGAGGCGCCAAGGAAATGGGTGTGCCTGCCCTCCCCCCTGCCCTCCTATATATAGGACCCTAGGGGGGGCGGCCCTGGGAGATTGGATCTCCCAAGGGGGCGGCGGCCAAGGGGCGAGGAGTGCCCCCCAAGGCATGTGGTGCGCCCCCCCCCCCCACCCTAGGGTTTCAACCCTAGGCCCAGGGGGTGGGCCTAGGGGGGCGCACCAGCCCACTATGGGCTGGATCCCCTCCCACGTCAGCCCGTGGGGCCCTCCGGGATGGGTGGCCCCACCCGGTGGACCCCCGGGACCCTTCCGGTGGTCCCGGTACATTACCGGGAGACCCCGAAACTTTCCCGATGGCCGAAAAACCACTTCCTATATATTATTCTTTACCTCCGGACCATTACGAAACTCCTCATGACGTCCGGGATCTCATCCGGGACTCCGAACAACATTCGGTATGCTGCATACTCATATTCATACAACCCTAGCGTCACCGAACCTTAAATGTGTAGACCCTACGGGTTCGGGAGGCACGTAGACATGATCGAGACGACTCTCGGGCAATAACCAACAGCGGGATATGGATAACCTTGTTGGCTCCCACATGCTCCTTGATGATTTCATCGGTTGAACCACGATGTCGAGGATTCGATCAAATCCCGTATACAATTCCCTTTGTCAATCGGTACGTTACTTACCCGAGACTCGATCGTCGGTATCCCAATACCTTGTTCAGTCTCGTTACCGGCAAGTCACTTTACTCGTACCGTAATGCATGATCCCGTGGCCAACACCTTGGTCACCTTGAGCTCATTATGATGATGCATTACCGAGTGGTCCCAGAGATACCTCTCCGTCATACGGAGTGACAAATCCCAGTCTCGATCCGTGTCAACCCAACAGATACTTTCGGAGATACCTGTAATGCACCTTTATAGTCACCCAGTTACGTTGTGACGTTTGATACACCCAAGGCACTCCTACGGTATCCGGGAGTTACACGATCTCATGGTCGAAGGAAGAGATACTTGACATTGGCAAAGCTCTAGCAAACGAACTACACGATCTTTGTGCTATGCTTAGGATTGGGTCTTGTCCATCACATCATTCTCCTAATGATGTGATCCCGTTATCAAAGACATCCAATGTCTATAGTCAGGAAACCATGACTATCTGTTGATCACAACAAGCTAGTCAACTAGAGGCTCACTAGGGACATATTGTGGTCTATGTGTTCACACGTGTGTTACGATTTCCGGATAATACAGTTATAGCATGAACAAAAGACAATTATCATGAACAATGAAATATAATAATACTTTTATTATTGCCTCTAGGGCATATTTCCAACAAGGTATATATAGGAGGAAGGAGTACGTCGGTGGAGCTTCGAGGGGCCCATGAGGTAGGGGGGCGCGCCTAGGGGGAGGGGCGCGCCCTCCACCCTCGTGACCGCCTCGTGGCTTTCCTGACGGAGGGTCCAAGTCTCCTAGATCTTATCTGATGAGAAAATCACGTTCCCAAAGGTTTCATTCCGTTTGGACTCCGTTTGATATTCTATTTCTTCGAAACACTGAAAAAGGCAAAAAACAGCAATTCTGGGCTAGGCCTCCAGTTAATAGGTTAGTCCCAAAAATAATATAAAAGTGGAAAATAAAGCTCATTATAGTCCAAAACAATAGATAAAGTAGCATGGAGCAATCAAAAATTATAGATACGTTGGAGACGTATCAGGCATCCCCAAGCTTAATTCCTGCTCGTCCTCGAGTTGGTAAATGATAAAAAAGAATTTTTGATGCGGAGTGATACTTTGGCATAATTTCAATGTAAATCTTCTTAATTGTGATATGAATATTCAGATTCGAAAGAATCAAGACAAAAGTTCATATTGACACAAAAATAATAATACTTCAAGCATACTTATCAAAGTAATCATGTCTTCTCAAAATAGCATGGCAAAAGAAAGTTCATCCCTACAAAATCATATAGTTAGGCTATGCTTCATTTTCGTCACACAAAGATGTTCCCAACTTCTCTACCCCCGATGACAAGCCAAGCAATTGTTTCATACTTAAATAATCTCAAACTTTTTCAACCTTCACGCAATACATGAGCGTGAGCCATGGATATAGCACTATGGGTGGAATAGAATATGATGATGGGGATTGTGTGGAGAAGACAAAAAAGGAGAAGGTCTCACATCAACTAGGCGTATCAATGGGCTATGGAGATGCCCATCAATAGATGTCGATATGAGTGAGTAGGGGTTGCCATGCAACGGATGCACTAGAGCTATGAATGCTCAACAAAAGAAAACTAGTGGGTGTGCATCCAACTTGCTTGCTCATGAAGACCTAGGGCATTTGAGGAACCCCATCGTAGGAATATACAAGCCATGTTCTATAATGAAAAATTCCCACTAGTATAAAAAGACAACTTATGAGACTCACTACATGAATAACAAGGTGCTACTTTGAAGCACAATATATGAGACTCACTACATGAAGAACAAGGTGCTACTTTGAAGCACAAGTGTGGAAAAAGAGATAGTAGCATTGCCCTTTTTTTGGGCCTTTCCTTTTTTTGGGCCTTTCTCTTTTTTGGGGGCCTTTCTTTTTTTTGGCCTTTCTCTCTTTTTTTGGGCAATGCTCTAATAATGATGATCATCACACTTTCATTACAACATATGAATTACAACTCAAAACTAGAACAAGATATGACTCTATATGAATGCCTCCGGCAGTGTACCGGGATGGTGCGATGAATCAAGAGTGACATGTATGGAAAATAATGCATGGTGGCTTTGCCACAAATACGATGTCAACTACAAGATTATGCAATGGCAATATGACAAAAGTAATGCATGTCATGATGATGATGGTGGAAGTTGCATGGCAATATATCTCGGAATGGCTATGGAAATGCCATGATAGGTAGGTATGGTGGCTGTTTTGAGGAAGATAAAAGGAGGTTTATGTGTGATAGAGCGTATCGTATCACGGGGTTTGGATGCACCGGCGAAGTTTGCACCAACTCTCAAGGTGAGAAAGGGCAATGCACGGTACCGAAGAGGCTAGCAAAGGCGGAAAGATGAGAGTGCGTATAATCCATGGACTCAACATTAGTCAAGAGAACTCATATACTTGTTGCAAAAATTTAGAAGTCATCAAAAATCAAGTACTACGCGGATGCTCCTAGGGGGATAGATTGGTAGGAAAAGACCATCGCTCGTCCCCGACCGCCACTCATAAGGATGCACAAGCCAGGTACACTTCATGTTTCAAATTTGTTACACAACTTTAACCATATGTGCATGCTACGGGATTTGCTAACTTCAACACAAGTATTTCTCAAATTCATAATCACCCAACTAGCACGACTTTGATATTATCACCTCCATATCTCAAAACAATTATCAAGCATCAAACTTATCTTAGTATTCAAAGCACTCAAAAGAAAGTTTCACATATCTTGAATACCAAGTATATTAACATTAAGCAAATTACCATGCTATTAACGACTCTCAAAATAATCTAAGGGAAGCATGAGAGATCAAGTTTATTTAAAACAAATCCACCACCGTGCTCAAAAAGATCTAAGTGAAGCACTAGAGCAAAAATTATCACGCTCAAAAGGATATAAGTGAAGCACTATGAACAAACTATCAAGCTCAAAAGATATAAGTGAAGCACATAGAGTATTCTAACATTTTTCAATTCATGTATGGCTCTCTCAAAAGGTGTGTACAGCAAATATTATTGTGGTAAACTAACAAGCAAAGACACAAATAATACAAGACGCTCCAAGCAAAACACATATCATGTTGGTGAATAAAAATATAGCTCCAAGTAAACTACCGATGGAAGTGGACGAAAAAGGGGATGCCTTCTGGGGCATCCCCAAGCTTTGACTTTTTGGTGTCCTTGGATTACTTGGGGGTTCCATGGGCATCCCCAAGCTTAGGCTCTTGCCACTCCTTGTTCCATAATCCATCAAAATAATTCACCCAAAACTTGAAAACTTCACAACACAAAACTCAACAGAAATCTCGTGAGCTCCGTTAGCGAAAGAAAACAAAGGACTACTTCAAGGTAATGTAATGAACTCATTCTTTATTTATATTGGTGTTAAACCTACTGTATTCCAACTTCTCTATGGTTTATAAACTAATTTACTAGCCATAGATTCATCAAAATAAGCAAACAACACACGAAAAACAGAATCTTTCAAAAACAGGACAGTCTGTAGCAATCTGTAACTAACGCAAACTTCTGGAACTCTAAAACTTCTACCAAAATAGGAAGTACTGTACAATTTGTTTATTGATCATCAGCAAAAAGAATCAACGCAAAAGCACTCTCCAGTAAAAAAATGGCAGCTAATCCCGTGAGCGCTAAAGTTTCTGTTTTTCAGCAGAATCAAATCAACTATCATCGTAGGTTATCCTATAGGTCCTACTTGGCACAAACACTAATTAAAACATAAAACCACATCCAAACAGAAGGTAGATGGATTATTCATGCCTAAACATAAGAAAAAACAAAGAACACAAAATAAAATTGGGTTGCCTCCCAACAAGCGCTATCGTTTAACGCCCCTAGCTAGGCATTGATAATTTTAATGATGCTCACAAGAAAGACAAGAATTGAAGCGCAAAGAGAGCATCATGAAACAAGTGACAAACACATCTAAGTCTAACATACTTCCTATGCATAGGCATATTATAAGCAAACAAATTTGCAAGGAACACAAAAACTAGCATATGCAAGGAATGAGAAAGAGACGATAGCAATCTCAACATGACGAGAGGTAATTTAGTAACATGAAAATTTCAACAACCATATTTTCCTCTCTCATAATAATTACATGTAGGATCATAAGCAAATTCAACAAAATAGCTATCACATAACATATTCTCAACATGATCCACATGCATGCAAAGTTGACACTCTTCCAAGATAGTGGGATTAACATTAACTAAAGTCATGACCTCTCCAAACCCACTTTTATCAAAAAATTCATAAGATTGAATATTCTCCAAATATGTGGGATCTAAAGTTGACACTCTTCCAAACCCACTTTCAATATTATTGCAAACAATATTATCAATATCATATTCATCATGGGGATTAAATAAATTTTCAAGATCAAAAGAAGAATCACCCCAATCATGATCATTGCAACAAGTAGTAGTCATAGCAAAACTAGCATCCCCAAGCTTAGGGTTTTGCATATTATTAGCATAATTTACATTAAAAGAATTTATCATAAAATCATTCCAATCATGCTTTTTATTTAAAGATCTATCATGAAGCACTTCATCACAATTTTTAAGATCTATGGGTTTTAGGAAACAGCTTATAAAGATAATCTAGTGCATCCAAATCACTAGGAATTGGTTCATCATAATTGAATCTCTTAAAAATATTGGCAAGTGGATCAGGATCCATAGACTTTTAGCAAGCAAAGATGCAAGCAAAAAGAAGGCACAAGCAAACATAAGATTGAACGGAAGAGGGGAAAATAAAACGGCAAGGGTGAAGTGGGGGAGAGGAAAACGAGAGGCAAATGGCAAATAATGTAATGCAAGAGATAGGGATTGTGATGGGTACTTGGTATGTTGACTTTTGCGTAAGCCTCCCCGGCAACGGCGCCAGAAATTCTTCTTGCTACGTCTCGAGCTTGCGTTGGTTTTCCCTGAAGAGGAGAGGATCATGTAGCACAATAGCGTAAGTATTTCCCTTAGTTTTTTAGAACCAAGGTATCAATCCAGTAGGAGGTCACGCGCAAGTCCCTCGTTCCTGCACAACACGATAGCAACTCGCAACCAACGCTTAGGGGTTGTCAATCCCTTCACGGTAACTTACGAGAGTGAGATCTAATAGAGATAATATTTTTGGTATTTTTGATAGATAGATGCAAAGTAAAAAGTAAAGGCAAAGTAAATACAAGGCAAAAAATAAAGTGATATAGATTGATATGAAGAGAATAGACCCGGGGTCCATAGGTTTCACAAGTGGCTTCTCTCAAGAGCATAAGTATTCTATGGTGGGTGAACAAATTGCTGTTGAGCAATTGACAGAATTGAGCATAGTTATGAGTATATCTAGGCAATGATCATGTATATAGGCATCACGTCCGTGACAAGTAGATCAAAACGATTCTGCATCTACTATTACTCCACTCATCGACCGCTATACAGCATGCATCTAGAGTATTGAGTTAAAAACAGAGTAACGCCTTAAGCAAGATGACATGATGTAGAGGAATACATTCATGCAATATGATAAATACCCCATCTTGTTATCCTGGATGGCAACAATACAATACGTGCCTTGCAACTCTTTCTGTCACTAAGTAAGGACACCGCAAGATCGAACCAAAAGCCATGCACTTCTCCCATTTTAAGAACTACCAATCTAGTTGGCCAAACCAAACGGATAATTCGAAGAGACTTGCGAAGATAACTCAATCATACATAAAAGAATTCATAGAAGAATCAAATATTTTCCATAGATAATACTGGATCATAAACCCACAATTCATCGGTCTCAACAAACACACCGCAAAAAGAAGATTACATCGAATAGATCTCCACGAGAGAGGGGGAGAACATTGTATTGAGATCCAAAAAGAGAGAAGAAGCCATCTAGCTACTAGCTATGGACCCCGAAGGTCTGAAGTAAACTACTCACACTTCATTCGAGGGGCTATGGTGATGATGTAGAAGCCCTCCGTGGTGGATGCCCCCTCCGGCGGAGCTCCGGAACAGGCCCCAAGATGGGATCTCGTGGATACAGAAGGTTGTGGCAGTGAAATTAGGTTTTTGGCTCCTCTTCTGATCGTTTGGGGGTACGTAGGTATATATAGGAGGAAGGAGTACGTCGGTGGAGCTTCGAGGGGCCCACGAGGTAGGGGGCGCGCCCAGGGGGAGGGGCGCGCCCTCCACCCTCGTGACCGCCTTGTGGCTTTCTTGACGGAGGGTCCATGTCTCCTCGATCTTATCTGATGAGAAAATCACGTTCCCGAAGATTTCATTCCGTTTGGACTCCATTTGATATTCTGTTTCTTCGAAACACTGAAAAAGGCAAAAAACAACAATTCTGGGCTGGGCCTCCGGTTAATAGGTTAGTCCCAAAAATAATATAAAAGTGGAAAATAAAGCCCATTATAGTCCAAAACAATAGATAAAGTAGCATGGAGCAATCAAAAATTATAGATACGTTGGAGACGTATCAGGGTCCCGCTCCTCCTCCCCCCCCCCTCCCAGCTCGGCCTCACGCTAAGATGGTAGTGCGCTCGTTTGACAGGCACGGTGCGGTTATTCGGTTTCCCACCCCCACGCACCCACGCCCCCTAAGATAGATAATGGGGGCAAGTCCATGCAAGGAAGATGTTTCAGTACAACTATGCCCCTCGGTGCGGTGCTGGTTTTTCTCCTAAAAAAATAGATAATGGGGGCAACTCCATACAGGGAAGATGTGTCAGTACAA
>NC_057810.1:293414298-293423442 GCF_018294505.1 Triticum aestivum | reverse complement strand
GTCAGTACAACTATGCCCCTCAAAAAAGATAGATAATGGGGGCAAGTCATGTCACGGATTCGCCTCCGAATGCGACGTCACAGCATGCTGCGTCGTCGCCTGCTACGGCTCATTCCTGGCTCGGCCTCGCCGGGATTGGGGGGGGGGGTCCCGAACCCCCTCCCTCCCTGGGCTCGTCCTCGCGCTAATGCGGCAGTGCACTTGTTTGAGAGGCGTAGTGCGGTTATTCTGTTTCCCACCACAACGCACCCACACCCCCCTAAGATAGATAATGGGGCCAAGTCCATACAAGGAAGATGTGTCAGTACAACTATGCCCCTCGGTGCGGTGCTGGTTTTTCATCCATATATAGCCGCTAGAAAATTAGCAAGTACTACAACAAAAAAGATAAGAAGCATCAGCACACGCTGACATTGGTCACTGGCCGACTAAGAATGACAATACTAGTACACTTGAATGGATAGTACAAATTTACTAATATAAAAAGTAAAAAGAAGCATCAGTTCACAATCCATCAAAAAAATGTCAGACTAAGCACAGAAAGTGCTACTACGAATGAACTCTCAATACAACTTATTTTACACAAAAGTACATAGTGCTAAAAAATAATACCCGAAGACCCTTGAGAATAATCACAACAATAAACAAAATAAAGAAGGCAAAAACTCAATGACAAAATGACAGCTCCACAAAACTCAAAATCAGTAGAACAAAAGTATCAGTCCACATTACTGATGGAGTCAGGTACTAGATTCAAACCAAAAAAGTATTAAAAAAATTGATCGCCCCAAGATAGGCAGGCCCTAATGCAGGTAGATATACTTGAACTCGAGCCCACGGTGAAACTGTTGGCAAATCCCTAGTAATCGGCAAAATGTAGGGCCAGCCGACCAGGGCCCACAGGTCATCACAGAGAGTGAGCGCCGTGTATAAGTGCTAAGGTAAGTATTCAGCGGAGTTCGACAAGTGGGACTCAACAGCGCTTATAAATCGGTCGACAGCCCCCTCACTTAGTGAGGTGGGACTAAACCCAAACCACACGCGCACGCTGCACTGCATAGCCGCGCAGACGACCTATTTGGGCCGAAAACAATGGCTCCAAGGGATGGTGCAATGCAACAGTACGACCCAATACAAAACTCCTACTGATCACGCATGAACCAAATTAAAAGGAACAAATTCATATAATTTAAAAATAACCCTCATAAAATATTATGTTCAAAAAAAAGAATGTAGAATAGTTCAAACACATGTTCGTTGTAAAAAATAAAAAAAGTAAACAATAAAAATACATTTTTTGAAAGATAACTATATAAAAGGATACTTCAATGTAGAAGATTGTAAAAAAAATACATAAACGAATTTTGAAAAAGTTCAACTACTAAAAATCAGAAGGTTCAAGTAATTTAGTATTGTGCATCAAGATTAAATTCTTTTTATTTTAAAAAAACACTAGAACTATCACTATGCAACTAAAAAATAAATTGTGCTCTAAATTCCTGTCAATATAGTAAGAAAAAAAAATAATATACAACAAATGAATGCAGTTGGCCATTGACATACAAAAATAGTTCAATACTACCATTAACAGCATGCAAGTTCAACAAACTCAACCCAAAGGGTCCTACATCCATCATGAGCGTATATTTTTCGTGTGCAAGCTATGTACATGAAAATACCCCACTTATAACAAAGGATGCACACCAGTTCAACTTTAATTGTGCCAATTCAAATATATAAACTAAAAATAAATAAAACAGTTCTGCTTGAGCCAAAACAGGAAGCATTACATTAAAAAATAGTGCATATAATAACATACGAACAAATTATTCCAAACCATCTGGTAATAACATAGAATTCAACCATCTCACATGCATTGCTTAAAAATAATGCAACATAGTCAAACGCACACAAATCTCACAACCAGTGTCGTTTGCCACATTTAAACCTACAGCACATAAATTTTGAATGTCAGAGAGTCATCTTCCCTGCAAAGCATAACCATAACCACATATCCATCCTCAATTCCAGACTCTACCACAAACTCATTCCACCCAGTAGTTAGGTTGATTCAACCACCAAAGTCGATGTGGTAGGCAACTTCCATCAACTGATACCCATTTTTGTCTGAAATCTCCATCTTCAGTATCACCGAACTAGGAGCAACAATCCTGATTCAGGGTGACATTTTCTGCAAATGGGCATGGGAGTAGAAAATAAAGTGAACACCTGACATAACTGAATATTTGCACAGATCTAGGCTGTTGCATAACAAAGTGAATAAAAATATCTGAACCAAAACAAAAACACCAAACTAACTAGTAATATGTCCTGACTAAACTGAAGAAGTATACATATCAATACCCCTACAGTAAAACGTCTGACAAAAAATAGAACAAGGATTATACAAAAAGGGACAAATACTGTTAACTAATGAACAAAATACACACACAAATCCATATTGTTAAGTCCTAGCAAAACCAAATAAAAATGATACATAAACTACTGATAAAACTAAACTACAGATTCAGTCCATGGAATTCAAAATGAGACCTACAGAAGAAGAAAAAAATTAGAAATACATACCCACGATTCCTCCAAGTTCCCAACCTTCAGGCGACAAACATAGGGAGCACGAAACCCATGGTTGTTGTACAGCAGTGACGAAAGTTGCCCATGACGCTGACTCTCCGTCAGCTCCAAACCAGATTTGTACACACAGCAGTCAGCTATGCGTGCCATCTTTGCAAGACACCCGCATGAACAATCCTCCATGGGAAACACAGGAAAAAGGGAAGAAACCAACAGAGATAAGAGGGAGGAACCTAGATCTGATTCTGAAAGAAGGAAGAAAAAGGAGGGGGAGACTAAGCCACACAATACACATATATGGATAGAATTTATACCCCGAAGACTTGCAGATTATAAAAATAATAATAGGAAGGTGGGCAGCTAGCTGGTAGAAAATAGTTATTATACAAGTCATACAACACTGACCGTGAAACAGTTCAACTTCAGATACAACAGCAGTTCAAAACTAGTTATTGCATAGCACATATGGCAGCAGTTCAAAGTGCACATACCAACATATGTAGATAAAAAAACTCATTCAGAGGTAGATAAACAAATTCATTTAGTCATTCATCCATCTGCTCTCTCACATCACTAATCTTAAAAAAAATAAAAATTCAGTACTTTAGTCATAACGATCAAAGAAACGATGCCATTTGGCCCTCGTGGATGGATGTGGAGCCGTGGCTGCTCTCACCCTAGCCCACCTGATGATCTGTATATGGTTCCTGCCCCTTCAATCTGGAAAAAGTAGCTCCAGTTCATTGGAATTGCAAGTATCCATCACCTCGCGGGCAAGGCGTCTGTTGAACTCTGCCTCCACTTCCTTCTTGGCGGCACGTCGTTCCCTCTGCATGCGCCTCCTCCTCCTCCTCCTCTGATCTGCTACTGCAGCCCTCACATCGATGACATACCCTCCTCCTCTATGACTTCTCCCAACTCAGTATCCATCTGGATTTTCTTTGGTGGCAGCTGGTGAACGAAAGTGATAGAGGGTAGGGGCTTTATATTCAAAATTCAGATCATTGGGTAGGCAGCCAGTAGAAAATACTTACTCAGATGTCAACGCACATCAATACAACATTGACACAGAGCAGTCCAACTACACATACGGCAGCCATTCAAACAACACTGAAAAACGTGAAACTTAATTAAACAGTTTGACCAGATTACAAGAAATCATAAACTACAGTCAGCCACCATACACCACCTTCGCCAACGACCAAATCACATAGGAATCGAGGTAGAAACAACTCAAAAAGCAAAATTGACAACACAAATCTATTCATACAATCCTCATCCCTCTCCCAGCAACGCCAATTTGAAAATAGAACATCCGGAAAAGAAGAACACGCTTGCATGGCCACCATGGCCAATGACCAAGAACGGTAAAACATCTAATCAGAAATTGCAGAAAAAGAATCTCCAAAAACTATAAACCACCGATCATTTTCACATCCCCATAACACATAAAAAACAACAACAGTAAACACCAATGTAAAATCCACGGCTACGAATACCACGGTAAACACCAACGCCCGCAACACCTCCGCAGCCAAATTCCCACGTCGTCACCTCCGGTGACTTGAGATCGGAAAAAACGACTAGGCGAGCGGGCACGTGTGGAACCTCGTACATGTCTCCTCTGGCAATGAATGGCCAGCAGCACCACGCCCAAGAACCCCCAGAAGCTCCCCGTTAAATCACCCGTTTCTGCCCGTCGAACACAGAGAAAGGTCAGTTCAGGTAGAAAACCAAGTCGGTCCAACCTGTCACCTTCGTCAGTTCAAGTAGGGTAATAGAATATTCTGTTATGCAAAACAGAATAGCCCAGATGTGTGTGTATATATATATGTATATATATATATATACATATATATATATAGACACTGGAGTCTCAGTGTTCCTTTGCTAGGGTTTGCTCTATTCACAATCTCTCACCCTCTTCATCAGATCTAAATAAGACTGCGTCTCTCTCTCTCCCCTCACATCTAGTGAAGGAGCCGCCCGGATCCCGTCACACTGGGAAGGGGAGGAGGTGCAGCTTTCACTTTGTCGCCTTCGGCGAGGGAGGCAATCCACTTCCGGATGCGCTATTCTCTTTCACCCAACGCCTATGCGGGAGGGCCTGTGACCCCTTCTTCCTTGTTGTCGTACATAGTAGGCGCAGATCTGGCCTCCCGGCGCATGCCTAGTGACATCCCGACAACCCTAAGGTATGACTTTCTTTGAAACCCTCATTGCTCTAGCATGCGGATCTCTTTCGATTCTGTAGTCAAATCTAGGTCTTGGTTCAAAGAGGAAAGAAGGGAGGGTGGGGTGGTGCATGATCTAGGACGTGGTTCAATGAGGAAAGGAGGGAGAGAACATAGTATAGACTGGCTATCCAGCCGCTTTGTTGGTCCAAAATGAAAAAAGGGAGTAACCCAGTACACACATCTGTAAGGAACCGATCTCTTTGTTGAAAAAGGAAAGAAACTGGGGTCGGGTAGTTTGTGCAGGACTAGATTTACTACCCTCACATAGGAAAAAGGTTATAAGAGAACAAATATGGGACCAACGCAGATATGCTGCTTGGCAACATACTCTGCATCACCCATTTATACGTGTGGACGCACATGGTGGTGGCATGTCAGGCCCAATATGCGACCCTATCCAAAAGGAACTCGAAGGTCCCACCAAGGATAGACCCGCATATTGAAACGCTTTTGCAAGGTGGATATCATTACATCAACGTTACATAATAGATGGGGATACATACAAGAGGCATACAATGCCACACGAATACAACATCACAATACATAAGAGCAACATCCGACTACAGATGAAACACAAACAGAAACTCAAACGACATCCAACCTGCTAGCCGAGGCTGCCGACCTGGAACCTATCCCCTGATTGAAGAAGCAGAAGAATAACTCAACGCAAGAAAGCATCGCTCTCGCGTCATGATCATCGAAACATGTACCTGCAACTCTTGTTGTAGTAATTTGTGAGCCACGAGGACTCAGCAATCCCATTACCATGGGTATCAAGACTAGCAAAGCTTAAAAGGAAAGGAAGGGGTAAAGTGGTGAGGCTGCAGCAGCAACTAAGCATGATATGGTGGCTAACATACGCAAATAAGAGCGAGAAGAGAGCAAAAGGAATGGTCGTCAACTAGCAATGATCAAGAAGTGATCCTGAACTCCTACCTACGTCAAACATAACCCAGAAATTGTATTCACTTCCCGGACTCCGCCAAAAAGAGATCATCACGGCTACACACACGGTTGATGCGTTTTAATTCGGATCTGGTGTCAAGTTATCTACAACCGGACATTAACAAATTCCCATCTGCCTATAACCGCAGGCACGACTTTCGAAAGATTATACCCTGCAGGGGTGTCCCAACTTAGCCCATGACAAGCTCTCGCGATCAACGAAGGAATAGACCTTCTCCCAGGAAGACCCAATCAGACTCGGAATCCCGTTTTACAAGACTTTTCGACAATGGTAAAACAATACCAGCAAAGCCTCCCGCTGTGCCGACAAATCCCGATAGGAGCTGCACATATCTCGTTCTCAGGGCACACCGGATGAGCAAGACGTCGGGTTGGCATAGACCCTGATTGCCCAGGGGGCGCCGAACATCGCTCGGTTCGGACCAACACTTAGACAAGCACTGGCCCGGGGGGCTAAAATAAAGATGACCCTCGGGTTGGCCGACCCAAGGGAAAGGGATAGGTGGTGGTGAGGCAAATGGTAAAACCAAGGTTGGGCCTTGCTGGAGGAGTTTTATTCAAAGCGAACTGTCGAGGGGGTCCCATAAATCACCCGACCGCGTAAGGAACGCAAAATCCGGGAACATAACACCAGTATGACGGAAACTAGGGCGGCAAGAGTGGAACAAAACACCAGGCAAAAGGCTGAGCCTTCCACCCTTTACCAAATATATAGATGCATTAATAATATAAGAGATATTGTGATATCCCAACCAAAATCCTGTCCACCATGGAGCAATCTTCAACTTCACCTGCAACTAACAACGCTAGAAGAGGGGCTGAGCAAAGCGGTAACATAGCCAAACAACGGTTTGCATAGGTAAGGTGACAAAGGTTAGAGGTTCATGGCAATATGGGATGGCTTGATAAACAGATGATAGGTAGCGCAGCATAGCGATAGAACAAAGCAACTAGCATAGAAATGATAGTAGTGAGATCCAGGGTAGCTGTCATCTTGCCTGAAATCCCGCAAGGAAGAAGAACGAGTCCATGAAGAAGATGAACGGATGAAGCCGAACCAAGCGTAGACGAACGAATCCTCACGATCGCAACGAAAGAGGAACTATCGAAAAGAAGCACACAACATAGTAAACACACCACACATGAACAAGGCATGATGCACAAGAGGTATGATGCATGATGAAGCTACATGAAGCTACTAATGACAAGAGATGAAGCAAACAAGAACACATCAAGGCAAGTTTAAATGAGGCCGGGAACAACATATAACAATTCCGGTAAGTCCTCATATGCAAGTTTCTAAATTGGTCCAGATCTGAATAAACCTTATGTTCAAGTTGTTAAACAGCAAGTTAAGATGCACAAAGATGGTCTACATGAGATTCTAGTCAAGATACATATAAAGATCACTTAGTTCGGAGCTACGGCCTAGAAGATATGAGCAAAACAAGATAAGCATGGCATTGATGCAAAATGCACCCAGACATCAAGAAAACACCTCAAAACATGGATGCAACATGATAATATGAAACTACATGCAATTCTAAGCAAGTTTCATATAGAGCACACTCAAAACGGAGCAACGGTTCAACATACACACACTATACAAGTTATAGCAACAATCTGTCCAAAACAGAAACTAGGCATATTGCAATCATCAAAAGAACATGCTACAGCATCTCAACATAATAAAAAAAGGCATGGACATGATATACAGGTAAAGCACTACAAAACATGAACACTGAGCTATCTCCAGAAATCACTAGAACATGCTCAAACACACATGGTAAGATTGCAAATAATAACAATTCAGACTTTGCAGAAAATAACATCATGATGCAATGTTTAGAGCTATCAAACAACATGTTATAGGAACTTATCATGGCAAACAAAGGCATGGCATGAATCTACTAAATGCATAGATCAAGAGGCCCTTACTGACCATAAGCCAAAAAGGATCAGAAAATATGATGGCACCCACGTAAACGTGTCAAGTTATTATACAGATTCAAACATGGCAGAAACAGAATTATGAAGGCATGTAGATGAGCTTGTACCACTCACTACAGAGCAAAACATGGCATGGCAAGGCAACCAACAGTAAGAAGACATATTTGTGAAGCTAAGCATGGCAATAGCAAGGTCATACGGTACATGGATCACTAACAACAATCATGATAACAACTGAACTTAGTGTTAACAGGCTGACAGCAACATTATGAAGCAACTTTGGAGAAAGGAAACAACAAGCTAAAGCAAGCTATAAATGCTACCAGGGGCATGAATGGATAGAGCATGACATGTATATCAAAACATGTTTATAGAACATCTCCAGATTATGCATAGAATGATTAGTAGCAACATGTTTATATATCATCACAAAATAACAGATTCAGCCTAGCAAAACAGCAACATCATGTACCCTACTTAACAAGCTCGATTCACTCACCACAAGTCATTGCATGACAAGATAAGCATAGCATCATCAAGAAGACATGTTTGTGAAACAAACCAAGTCAAGGACAAGTCTATAGCATGCAAGGATCAACTATAGCAACCTTGGCCAAATTGAATAACATGTAAACAATCTGCCAGGAAACATTTTGAAGAAAAAGTAGAGCACGAAAATGACATGCTAGACTACTCCATAATTGCAACCAGAGGCATGAATGGATAGACAATACCCACATGTTCAAAACATCCTTACTGAAGTATCTCTAAATATGCATGGATCTCTCTTTAGCATCAAGTTTACATGGCATCAAAATAACAGCAGAACAGGGACTGAAATCAGTAATATCACGATGCCTAGTTTGCATGCTTGTGCTAGTCACCACATTGATCACAAAAATACATGGTCAGCACCTCTGTAAAGAAGACATAGCATAGATCAAAACACATGAAGACATCAACCTCATAGGATGCACACATCAATCATGGCAAAAATGACAAAAGAGCTCGTTCTGATAACAGACAACAGAAAACATCATGAAGCACTCTTATAACAATGATTCAGGCATCAAGATGACCTGAAATGAATATGATGCAATGGAATGAAATGATTTACTCGTTGAGACGAACAATTTTACATATTACACGCACGAAACGGAGCTACGGATGCGGAGATATGATGCGATGAAAATGCAACAAATAATCTGCAGAATAAATAACTTGGGGGATTTCGGGGGTCAACCGGATAAATCTAGGGTTCGTCGCACGAATCGAGGCGGCGGCGCGGCTCGCCGGAGAGGCGCCGAAGAGGAGGAAGGAGGGCCGGGGAGGGGAGTCCTGACCAGATCCGGGCGGCGCCGGCCTGGATCCGACGCGGGCGGCGACGGGCGGTGGGTCC
>NC_057810.1:293406720-293413775 GCF_018294505.1 Triticum aestivum | reverse complement strand
GGGCAGCGGCGGCGGTGACTCGGGCCGGGGAGGGCCCCACGCGGGCCTGGGCGGGCCGCGGAGGCGGTGGTTGGCGGCATGCCACGTGGCGCGCGGTGGTTGGCTGCGGGCGCAGCGGCTGGACGTGTCCGGCAAGATTGGACATGTCCGGCGGGCGAGAGAGAGGTTGATTTAGGGTTTGCCCGAAAAATTCGGGGAGAGAGGCCTTTTTATAGGTAGAGGGAGCTAGGAGAGTCCAAATGAGGAGCGGTTTTCGGCCACGCAATCGTGATCGAACGACCGAGAGCATGGAGGGGAGTTAGATGGGTTTTGGGCCACTTTGGAAGGGTGTTGGTCTGCAAAGAGAAAGGGGGGTTTCGGGCTATGCGGTTAACCGTTGGAGTATCAAACGGACTCCAAATGGCATGAAACTTGACAGGCGGTCTACCGGTGGTATACCAAGGCCGCTTGGAAAACCTCGGTCCATTCCGAGAACGTTCAACACCCACTCACAAAAAGAGAGAAGAGGGGGACGCCGGAGGACATAGGAGCGCCGGATTGCAAAACGGACAACGGGGAAAATGCTCGGATGCATGAGACGTACACGTATGCAAAATGAAATGCACATGATGACATGATAAAATGCAACACACAAGAAAATGACATGGCAATAACGGCGAATAACTGACAGACACCTGGCGCATCGGATTCGGGGCGTTACAACACTCCTCCACTAACAAGAGATCTCGTCTCGAGATCTTAGGACCGAGACGGAAAGGAAAAGGGATGAGGTGAAACAAGAGCTCAAGAGAAGAAGAAAAGAATCGAGAGCACTCGAGAATAAGAGAGGAACAACGAGAATGACGAGAATCGAAAGCTCACGGAATCAGATAGACTATGAAACCACTCCGGTTAGAACGAGATAATAAACGAATAAGACTGAAAGGATTTAGGCAGCACTCGGACTGAAACTTGGATGAATAGAACACGAGCTTGAGAGGATGGAAAGATACTTGATGAGAGGAACAACACAAAATCTCCGGAAGAATTGAAAGGATTGAATGAAAATAACTTAGATAGAAGGATTGACTGAATTTGAATATCTGAGAAGAACGAAGAAATGCAAAACTCCACTTCAAAAGAATACAAAGAATTAATTGCACTTCGAGACGCAAGAAGAAAAGATACTTGAACTTCACCGATGAGAATCTTGATGAACACTTGAAGAATGAATTAAATCATGAAGATCCACCATGAAGAACTCCGGTAATGAAAGGATGATGAGATAGAATGAAGGAAAAGAATAAGATTAGCCTTGCGATGATTCCGATGGGGGTTCCGACGAGATGGCCAAGGAAACTTGAACTCCGGAAAAGAAAAGATGAAAACACTTGGAACTAGAATTTATTCATCATGAACAAACTCCGAAAGAAGGGATTAATCACTCTGATGAAAATAAGAATAAGATTTATTGTATACTTATCCTTCATCAAAATAAATTGATGACAAGCAATGGATTTTTCATACTACTTATTCTTCTTGAAAAGGATTAAGAAGAGATATAACACAACACTTGAGAAAGTCTTCGTGAACCACTGGTAGGATTGGAAAGAACGAATGGATTGAATGTTAATCAAGGAAAAAGAATCTTGGATGAACCACCGTTAGAATTCGGAAAATGACTGATGAAAGAGAATGAATCACCGGGAATAATTAGAAGAACAAATATGCTCGAGGGGATTTAGATGGAAAAGAACAAAGAGATCATGGGCTGATTAAAGAACACTCGAACGAAGCACCGGGATAACTGGATAATGGTAGCTGAAATGATGGCCTCCAGTGAAAAGAAATGGAAAAAACAACTACTGACATACTCCGGATGGGTAAGAAAAGGAATATCTGACAAATAGAAATAATTCGAGAGGATGATACGAAGCTAGAACCACGAATATCCGGGAGAACGGACAGGATTGAGAGGAAAAACTCTTCTTCAGTCTTCAAATGACGACGAGAAACACCACCAAAATTACTGAGATACTCTGGTAGAATGAAAAGCAAAGAGGTTGAGCCAACAATGAAAATGATTTAAAATTGATCTTGGAAAGGCATCTGACTGATGAAATCCATTCTTACGTCAGACTCCGAAAAGAATTGAGAATAACTCCGGGAGAATTAGAAGAGTCAGGTAAGATCCTGGGAAAAGACCTGTGGGTTAGGGTCCACTGAAGAGATAACACCGTTGGAAAGGATTGTTGAAGAGATAGATGAAGCACCGGAACAATTGAAATATTTGAATGAGGTGACAACCTCGAATTAATTGGAACACAGACGAATCTCCTGAGATGTCTTGAACACTCCGAAAGGATAAACTGGCGAGAGACGAACGAGCAGGGAAAACACTTGATCCAAGGAAAAGAATATGATCAACACCGAATACTTGAATTGGGTCCACCGGAAAAAGAAAGGGATGAAGAATGACGAACAAGACGAGAATTCACCAGTTGAATTAATTTATGAAAGACTGAAGAGGCTCCACACGACTGAGATAGATGGTCGAGAGAGAGTCAGACTCCGGGAAGAAAAGGGTGGGAGGGAGGGAAAACAAAGGCAACTTTGAAGGGGAAATCGACGAATAACTTGAAGAGAAAACACCGGTTGAAATCATTGAGGAAAGAAAGCAAAGACTTCGCACGAGTGGGATGGATACTCGATTACGGACTCTGGTTCCGAGAAGAAGAAGGGTGGGCGGGTGGGAAAGAAAACAATTGAGGACAGAGAAACAACTTCATTGAGAGCGAACTGAGGATTGAACTTGGCAACGATGACGAGGCTCGAGTCGATTTGACGAGAAATGCACCGGATGAAAAGAGATGAGAACCAATGATTGGAAAAACCAACTGCGTGATCCTAAAGAAAAATTTGAAGGGGAAGAGGAGTAGTTCAAAACACCTATGTCAAGATTTCTCACCAGAGCGATGAAGGGGGCTGAGGAGTAAAAAGAATTCCTACTCTCCGATATAACTAGACTCAGAAATCAGTTTATTCTAGACTCAACAACGGCCAAACTACACGATCAATCAAGGGGGCTCCTAAAGTCGGTCGAGGCTCTGATACCAACTTGTCACGCCCAATATGCGACCCTATCCAAAAGGAACTCGAAGGTCCCACCAAGGATAGACCCGCATATTGAAACGCTTTTACAAGGTGGATATTATTACATCAATGTTACATAATAGATGGGGATACATACAAGAGGCATACAATGCCACACGAATACAACATCACAATACATAAGAGCAACATCCGACTACAGATGAAACACAAACAGAAACTCAAACGACATCCACCCTGCTAGCCGAGGCTGCCGACCTGGAACCTATCCCTTGATCGAAGAAGCAGAAGAAGAACTCAACGCAAGCAATCATCGCTCTCGCGTCATGATCATCAAAACATGTACCTGCAACTGTTGTTGTAGTAATCTGTGAGCCACGAGGACTCAGCAATCCCATTACCATGGGTATCAAGACTAGCAAAGCTTAAAAGGAAAGGAAGGGGTAAACTGGTGAGGCTGCAGCAGCAACTAAGCATGATATGGTGGCTAACATACGCAAATAAGAGCGAGAAGAGAGCAAAAGGAACGGTCGTCAACTAGCAATGATGAAGAAGTGATCCTGAACTCCTACTTACTTCAAACATAACCCAGAAACTGTGTTCACTTCCCGGACTCCGCCGAAAAGAGACCATCACGGCTACACACACGGTTGATGCGTTTTAATTCGGATCTGATGTCAAGTTATCTACAACCGGACATTAACAAATTCCCATCTGCCTATAACCGCAGGCACGACTTTCGAAAGATTATACCCTGCAGGGGTGTCCCAACTTAGCCCATGACAAGCTCTCGCGATCAACGAAGGAATAGACCTTCTCCCAGGAAGACCCGATCAGACTCAGAATCCCGGTTTACAAGACTTTTCGACAATGGTAAAACAAGACTAGCAAAGCCTCCCACTGTGCCGACAAATCCCGATAGGAGCTGCACATATCTCATTCTTAGGGCACACCGAATGAGCAAGACGTTGGGTTGGCATAGACCCTGATTGCCCAGGGGGCGCCGAACATCGCTCGGTTCGGACCAACACTTAGACAAGCACTGGCCCGGGGGGCTAAAATAAAGATGACCCTCGGGTTGGCCGACCCAAGGGAAAGGGATAGGTGGTGGTGAGGCAAATGCTAAAACCAAGGTTGGGCCTTGCTGGAGGAGTTTTATTCAAAGCAACTGTCGAGGGGGTCCCATAAATCACCCGACCGCGTAAGGAACGCAAAATCCGGGAACATAACACCAGTATGACGGAAACTAGGGCGGCAAGAGTGGAACAAAACACTAGGCAAAAGGCTGAGCCTTCCACCCTTTACCAAATATATAGATGCATTAATAATATAGGAGATATTGTGATATCCCAACCAAAATCCTGTCCACCATGGAGCAATCTTCACCTTCACCTGCAACTAACAACGCTATAAGAGGGGCTGAGCAAAGCAGTAACATAGCCAAACAACGGTTTGCATAGGTAAGGTGACAAAGGTTAGAGGTTCATGGCAATATGGGATGGCTTGATAAACAGATGATAGGTAGCGCAGCATAGCGATAGAACGAAGCAACTAGCATAGAAATGATAGTAGTGAGATCCAGGGTAGCTGTCATCTTGCCTGAAATCCCGCAAGGAAGAAGAACGAGTCCATGAAGAAGATGAACGGATGAAGCCGAACCAAGCGTAGACGAACGAATCCTCACGATCGCAACGAAACAGGAACTATCGAAAAGAAGCACACAACATAGTAAACACACCACACATGAACAAGGCATGATGCACAAGAGGCATGATGCATGAAGAAGCTACATGAAGCTACTAATGACAAGAGATGAAGCAAACAAGAACACATCAAGGCAAGTTTAAATGAGGCCGGGAACAACATATAACAATTCCGGTAAGTCCTCATATGCAAGTTTCGAAATTGGTCCAGATCTGAATAAACCTTATGTTCAAGTTGTTAAACAGCAAGTTAAGATGCACAAAGATGGTCTACACGAGATTCTAGTCAAGATACATATAAAGATCACTTAGTTCGGAGCTACGGCCTAGAAGATATGAGCAAAACAAGATAAGCATGGCATTGATGCAAAATGCACCCAGACATCAAGAAAACACCTCAAAACATGGATGCAACATGATAATATGAAACTACATGCAATTCTAAGCAAGTTTCATATAGAGCACACTCAAAACGGAGCAACGGTTCAACATACACACACTATACAAGTTATAGCAACAATTTGTCCAAAACAGCAACTAGGCATATTGCAATCATCAAAAGAACATGCTACAACATCTCAACATAATAACAAAAGGCATGGACATGATGTACAGGTAAAGCACTACAAAACATGAACACTGAGCTATCTCCAGAAATCACTTGAACATGCTCAAACACACATGGTAAGATTGCAAATAATAACAATTCAGACTTTGCAGAAAATAACATCACGATGCAATGTTTAGAGCTATCAAACAACATGTTACAGGAACTTATCATGGCAAACAAAGGCATGGCATGAATCTACTAAATGCATAGATCAGGAGTCCCTTACTGACCATAAGCCAAAAAGGATCAGAAAATATGATGGCACCCACGTAAACATGGCAAGTTATTATACATATTCAAACATGGCAGAAACAGAATTATGAAGGCATGTAGATGAGCTTGTACCACTCACTACAGAGCAAAACATGGCATGGAAAGGCAACCAACAGTAAGAAGACATATTTGTGAAGCTAAGCATGGTAATAGCAAGGTCATAGGGTACATGGATCACTAACAACAATCATGATAACAACTGAACTTAATGTTAACAGGCTGACAGCAACATTATGAAGCAGCTTTGGAGCAAGGAAACAACAAGCTACAGCAAGCTATAAATGCTACCAGGGTCATGAATGGATAGAGCATGACATGTAGATAAAAACATGTTTATAGAACATCTCCAGATTATGCATAGAATGATGAGTAGCAACATGTTTATATAGCATCGCAAAATAACAGATTCAGCCTAGCAAAACAGCAACATCATGTACCCTACTTAACAAGCTCGATTCACTCACCACAAGTCATTGCATGACAAGATAAGCATAGCATCATCAAGAAGACATGTTTGTGAAACAAACCAAGTCAAGGACAAGTCCATAGCATGCAAGGATCTACTATAGCAACCTTGGCCAAATTGAATAGCATGTAAACAATCTGCCAGGAAACATTTTGAAGCAAAAGTAGAGCACGAAAATGACATACTAGACTACTCCATAATTGCAACCAGAGGCATGAATGGATAGACAATAAGCACATGTTCAAAACATCCTTACTGAAGTATCTCTAAATATGCATGGATCTCTCTTTAGCATCAAGTTTACATGGCATCAAAATAACAGCAGAACAGGGACTGAAATCAGTAACATCACGATGCCTAGTTTGCATGCTTGTGCTAGACACCACATTGATCACAAAAATACATGGTAAGTACCTCTGTAAATAAGACATAGCATAGATCAAAACACATGAAGACATCAACCTCATAGGATGCACACATCAATCATGGCAAAAATAACAAAAGAGCTCGTTCTGATAACAGACAGCAGAAAACATCATGAAGCACTCTTACAACGATGATTCAGGCACCAAGATGACCTCAAATGAATATGATGCAATGGAATGTAATGATGTACTCGTTGAGACAAACAATTTGACATATTACACGCACGAAACGGAGCTACGGATGCGGAGATATGATGCGATGAAAATGCAACAAATAATCTGCAGAATAAATAACTTAGGGGATTTCGGGGGTCAACCGGATAGATCTAGGGTTCGTCGCGCGAACCGAGGCGGCGGCGCGGCTCGCCGGAGAGGCGCCGAAGAGGAGGAAGGAGGGCCGGGGAGGGGAGTCCCGACCGGATCCGGGCGGCGCCGGCCTGGATCCGACGCGGGCGGCGACGGGCGGCGGGTCCACGGGGTCGGTGGCG
>NC_057810.1:293359352-293406353 GCF_018294505.1 Triticum aestivum | reverse complement strand
TGGACATGTCCGGCGGGCGAGAGAGAGGTTGATCTAGGGTTTGCCCGAAAAATTCGGGGAGAGAGGCCTTTTTATAGGTAGAGGGAGCTAGGAGAGTCCAAATGAGGAGCGGTTTTCGGCCACGTGATCGTGATCGAACGACCAAGAGCATGGATGGGAGTTAGATGGGTTTTGGGCCACTTTGAAAGGGTGTTGGGCTGCAAAGAGAAAGGGGGGTTTCGGGCTCAGCGGTTAACCGTTGGAGTATCAAACAGACTCCAAATGGCACGAAACTTGACAGGCGGTCTACCGGTGGTATACCAAGGCCGCTTGGCAAACCTTGGTCCATTCCGAGAATGTTCAACACCCACTCACAAAAAGAGAGAAGAGGGGGACGCCGGAGGACATAGGAGCGCAGGATTGCAAAACAAACAACGAGGAAAATGCTCGGATGCATGAGACGAACACGTATGCAAAATGAAATGCACATGATGACATGATAAAATGCAACACACAAGCAAACGACATGTCAATAACGGCGAATAACTGACAGACACCTGGCGCATCGGATCCGGGGCGTTACATGGCATGTCCCATATCTCATACAACTATTTTGTTGTTATTAATGTGAGAATGCCGCTGGAAAATTGAAGAAATGCCATTGTTAAAAGTAAATACATTTTTAACGAGTGTTATTTTAAGAGAATGTCTCTATTAATATGAATCAATGCAACCGTTTTAGAAATGCTATTGTCCTACTTTGTTTTCCATCAAGATAAGGTAGATGCTTCTTTTTGTGGCCATATGATTCATCCTCCTTTATTGTCTAGTAGTTGTTTATTTTTTTACCTCTAAAACCAGGGATATCTATTCAACTTGTTGCCATTGCAACCATTTGCTTCAGTATGTAAAACACTTCTGTTTTAAGAGTGTTTTTTGTAGTTCAACTTAAATCTCACACCAGCAAGTTTGCTTGATTTAGTTGAACTACACAAAAGGAGATTGGATTTCCTACTCGTGTTGGCAGATTCATATTTGATCTTGTCTGCCTCATGAAAGGTCAGTACCAGCCTTCATCCACATGATTGTGCAGTGTGCTTTGAGATGTTGTGTTACTTGTAGTGGTACCGTTTTAAATAAATGTTGAATTGAAGCTATTGTATTGTTGTCTTTTCCCATTAAGTGAAAAAAATGGGACCAACCCAGACATGATGTTTGTTGCTTTGTTACATCAAACTCTGAATCACCCCCTTTATAAGTAGATGGAAGCACATGGTGTTGTTCGCCCACTCTCCCCTGGAATTGTTTATGCTTTTTGTTAATCTAATGCCACTAGTAAAATTAAGCAATGCCACTCTTAAAATTGACTATTGAATCTTAGTTCAAAACTGCAACACTTGTTAGGGATCGGTGGGAGTACCTTTTCTGTTAGGGATCGGCGGGAGTATATGTTTAAGAAATGTATTGTTGAGATAATGTCTCTGTTATTATATATCAGTTATAGTGTTTGACAAATGGTAGTATCCTTCTTTTTATTTCTTTCTACATGTTCAACCAAGGTGTTGTTAAGATAATGTCTTTGTTAATATGAATCAGTTGCACTGTTTTAGGAATAGTACTTTTCTGCTTTGTCATTCTTTATACATGTTGAAACAAGGTATTGTTAAGATAATGTCTCAGTTAATATGAATGAATCACACTATTTTAGAATTGCTATTGTCCTACTTTGTTTCCCATTAAGATAAGGTAGATGTTTTTTCTTCTCAGAGTATAAGTCATCAACTGTTATTTCTCAGTAATTGTTTTCGTTATACCTACTTGTACATACATGGATATCAAAACTTCTACTCGGTTCTATTTCGACTTTGATTTTAGTTGAACTGCACAAAAGGAGCCAATGTGTTTAAGCCAAACCGTTGCATTATTGGGCCCAGTTGGTCTTTCCACTTCGCAGAAAGAAGCAGACACTATTTGCGCTACACTACAGAAGGAATGATCGAGAAGCTTTAGAGTATTAGTAGACGTTGGTGACATGACTAGTCTGTAGACCAAGGGAAACTCAACTCAATAACACGTGGTCAGTATCGGCCTTCATGCACATGATCGTGCTTCGTTATATTATCTTAATTATATTGTTGTATTGTTTTGAATAAATGTTTAACTGAAGCTATTTTATTGCTATCTTTTCCTGTTAATATAATGAAGATGATTATAGTTGTGAACGTATGTTTAATCAACTCGTACCACTATTATAGTCATCACATTTTTTTAGTATTTATGCAGACAGGAATGCTCAGCTTGATTTCAGTGGAATTGCACAAAATGTTCATATGGTTTGTGTCCTCCATAATACTTCATCATGCACAATACAACGAATGGTTCTCTAATCATTCGTTGTCACCTTGAGCCATCGGACTATCTACTTGAATGGAGCTGCCAACGTGTTCAACGCCTTGCAATATTTAAATACGAAATCCACCATGCTACGCAAGACATTGTTTGATTTTAGGGGAACTACACAAAAAGATACGCTGCCATGTGTTATTTCAATGTGCAAACTGATGACAACCATAGGCACTACATATTTTGAATGCGAAAAGCTTGTCAAAGTTTAATCATTTATGTTAGCAAGAAGACATTTGTTTAATATTTTGGAATTGGAAAACCTTGCCAAATTGTGCTCATTGATGATAGCCAGAAGACATGCATTTCATATTTTGGAATGGGATGCCCTTTGCTGTGAGCAGCGTCAATCTTTTTTTCCTATTCGTGTGTTTAGTTCAGAAGTACATATTTACTCTGATGAGATGCATAGTCATGAATGTTGACTTATCTAAGGTATTTTAAGAGTTTGTTCTAAATGTTGTCTATGAAATGTCATGCCTTCTGAGTTTGATTGCAAAATTGAGCTTGGAATGATGTGTATGCGGCATCACAAGCTGTTCACCATGCCTCCCGAGAATAATGATTCGTATTGTTTTGCATGTTGATCTAATGCCATTGGTTTGCATGTTAAGAAGATCATCCAGTTTTGTTGTTTATGTGCTTAAGAAGTTCATCGTATTATGTTTCGTACTTTCATTCATAGCCTATACGACAACTCGGGTAGGTTAGAGGTGAAACGATATGATCTTCTGACCAACTCATCGTATTAGGCCGTGATTGGATTGTTGTTTTCAAACCAAAACCTCTTGTAAAACTGAGCTTGTAAATAAAAGCAGATGGTCTTGGGTGAAGCGCTTGGTTGGTTGTTTCGACTGGTAAAATATACATTGGTTTCTCAGATTACACGCATAACTCGTCGGTTTCGTTACAGTCCTCGGGTCGTCGGTTTCATTATGCCTGTATATTATGCATTGTTTCCGGTGATGAGTAAATTACACTTGTATCCTTAATACAGGTGTGGAACAATCCAGAGCTCCCAAGCACGGCCTTACCGTTTAATGTCGGCTCAGTCTCTCGAAGGTGCTCATAGGGGTCCGATGATCCTGGCTACCTGAACGACCAGTGGGCGCTGTATCAGACCATCCATAGGGACCGCGAGGCCCTCTCCGTCGTCCTTTGAGTTGTTGCGCTCGCCGTGGCGCCGTCGTCACGTGTTGTCAACATGGTCAACGAACATGAGGAATCAGGAGATGCCTTTACTTGGACAGGATGACAGTGGGGACCCACCAGGGCCATAGTCGCACATACGCAAGTGCCTCCTTATTATATACAACTATAATTTTTTTGCTTCCTCCTGGTTTCTTAACATCACGGTTCCACACCATTGTCAACCTATATAGTCGATAAATGAGAGAATTGCACAAGGAGCGACCGACAACTGGGACCCAGCAGCTCGAGCAGTATTTTTTTTAGGTGTGAGCAGAGTTTTTCTTGAGCGATGTTTTTGTTGTTGTTTAGAGGAGCAGGGTATCAACTGGGCGGATTGTGGCCCGTCTGGCCTAGGCTATTCTTTTATGTCGACCAAAATCAAGCCCATATACTAATTTTTCAATGTGAAAATGGCTAGCTAGCTATACTTTTTCTGCGGAATACTCAACCCAGGTCAACTTGTTATTCTCCGCCCCTCATTAGACTTGCCAAGAAAATGGGCTAAGAAATAATAAAGGAGTTGTAATTAAAAAAATTGGCTGTAAATAAAAAAAACACCAAATAGGTAATTTTTTTAATTTCATTACTTGTTGCGTATCCAAAATTTCGTTAGATTTTTACCTAATACAAATTTATTTTGAAAATATATTTAATCTGACTCAAAATTTCGGGTTAAAAAATATTTCGGATACCATCAAAATGTGGCAAAATTTTGTTGAAATGTTTTTGAGCGGTTGGTTGAAATTACTAACCGTTGTCCTAGGTAGAAAATGGGCTGTAGATTTAACAAACAGTAAATGGGCCGAGTAAATTCCATTAAAATTAAAAAATGGGTTGTACATTATAACAAATCGCAAATGGACTATATGTTCTCTACCACAGATGTGATGGTCACTTGTGGGCCTACTAAATTGACACGTACGCAAGGATTTATCAACTTATAGTCAACACACGATTCTAGTAGTTGTGGCCGTTGGATGCCCATCAAACGGATGTGGTGCTTCTTCTCGAATATTCATGCTTCAGCCACCCAAACCACCGCCAATGGTACCGCTTGCTGCCGCCTCCCGTGGCAGGCTGTGCTGCCTCATAGGCCTCACCGCCCCACCCTACTCCCATTGCTATCTAGGCCATTCCTCTACTTACCAACACCTCATGTTATTCTCCGGCAACGGCAGCCTCACATGTAGCTGAACCAGTGAACCCTTGTACTCCCCTCCGCTTGGGCATCCACTGTTGTGTCTTTGCTGGTTCCAAGTCGCCTAGGCCTTGCCATCGTCCCATCGCGTTGGTTCCCTCGGTGTGGTGTGGTCAACTTTGTCAATAAACGACAACCATTGGAAGAGGCATGTACATGGAGTGGCTGACAGTAGGGACCTGCATGGCACATGGCCGCACGCGAGCAAGTCCATCCTTATTATGTGAAAATAAATGATTTCTCCCCCTGACAGGTTCCACCAGCTACATCTTCGCACGTAGGGAAGTGTTTGCTTTATTATGCGGAAAAAAGTTACCTCTCCCTGACAGTTGGGACCCACCAGCTTTATTATCTCCATTTCGCGAAAATATAGATTGTACCAAAGATGCTAAATTGTTTTCTTTCTATTCTAACTCGAAAAAGAAGAAATAAATAAAACATCTTCACACACAAGGAAGTGCCACCTTATTATGAGCAAAAAAATGATTCATCCTGCTAGCTGGGACCCACCAGATTTGGAGGCTGACTTGTAGGCCTACTAAGTTGACTCGTACGGGCTTTGTCAACTTAGTCAAGATGATTCTAGCTGCACTGACCGTTGGATGTTAAATCAACGGTCATGCTGCGTCTTCAACCTATGGTCTTCTTGCTCCAGCCGCCCAAACCAGGCCCACCGTACCACGTGTCCAGCCTCCCATGGACGGTTGTGCTGCACGCAGGCCTCACGGACCAACCATACTACGAATGGTCAGGCCTTCCCTCTGCTCACCCACACACCCTTGTTATTCTTCGGCGACGACAGCCTTACGCCGTAGCCGAACCAGTGAACCCTCATACTCCCCTCCGCGTGGGCATCCACCCGCCTCGTCTTCTCTGGCTCCTTGTCATTCCCTTCCTAGACCTCACCGTCATCCACTGCCTTGATGCTCTTGGCGCCTCGTGGTCAACGAGGTCAATGAACGACAGCCATTGGAAGTGGACTTTAGGCTGTGAGGCTGATAGCTGGACCCATCAGCTACATCTTTGAACATAAGGAAGTGCCTCCTTATTACTCACAAAATAAAAATGATTCCTCCCCCTGAAAGCCGGGACCCACCAGCTATATCTTCGCACACAAGGAAGTGCATCTGTATCCTCCCTTATAGCTAGGACCCACCCGGTCAAAGCGTACGTAGCGTTGTCACGAACGTGTACGTACATACTGGTCGATCGGTCTCTCTGCAATGATGAACCATGGCCGAGCAAGCGGCAGCACGTGTAGTAGTAGATCCCCCGACGTAGAAGTTCAGGCAATCCCTTCTAAACCGTGTGCACGTACATACAGCCACATGCCAAAAATATGGCCACATACATACATACGGGCGGGGTCTCGAACGCCTACTCGCACATATGTACGGCCAGGGCTCGTGTACATGGAGAGGCAATGGACGGTAGCAACGGCGTCCTATTAATCGGGCAGCCAATTGGCTGGGTCGGAATGGAAAAACAATGTCATGTTCATCAGGAGGCAACAGACTGGGTCGGAATGCTACATGTTCAACAGGAGCCAACCGGCTTGGAGGGAACAACCGAAACGGGGTCTGGCGTACCACAGTATGGAGGAAACAGCTTTATGTTCGACTGGATACAGTCAAAATAGCATCCTGTTAATCGGGAGGGGTGTGGCGTACCGCAAAACGGAGGAAACGGACTTGTGTTGGAGCACCACGATCGAAACGGGAGTCCTGTTCATCGAAAGGGGTGTGGCGTACCGCAAAACGGAGGAAGCGGACTTATGTTGGAGCGCTACGGTCGAAGCAGGGGTCCTGTTCATCGCAGGGGTGTGGCGTACCACAAAACGGGACTCCACGGGATACTGCTCACCCACCGTCGACTTGCTTCAGCCTCCACCTGCACGGTTCATCCACCGCGACTTCCTCCTGCCTCCACCAGCTATTGTTCATCCATGGACTACTGTTTGTCCAGTCCTCCACCGGCTACTGTTCAATCAGCCCTCCACAAGGTCCTGTTCATCCACCCCCAACTAGCTCGGCTGTGGCGGCCTCCTCTCGGGGTCCTATTTATCCAGCGTCAATGGCATGTATACAACCACGGGGTCTTGTTCATCCAACCCCCGCCGGGAGCTGTTTATCCAACCCCAACCATGTATGTCTCTACTCGTTCAATTGCAACCCCCACGTTCACTGTTCATCAAGAGGCAACAGGTTCGATCGGCTTCAGTAAGCAGCAGCAGCGATTGATCACTTGGGTTCAGTTAGCAGCAGTAGCGAAGGAATCGCTCAAGTTCAGTTAATAGCCAAGAGATCGATCACTCGGGTTCAGTAACGTAGCTAGTGCAATCGCTCGGGTTCAGTTAGAGCCCAACACCTCGCTCGGCTTCTGTTAGAGCCCAACTACTCACACACACGCGCGTATGTGTGTGAGAGAAACGTGCAATCCCTCCGTGCATCGCACGGCCCCGACCAGACACCATAACCGGGAACTCCCCGAAATTTCCCTTGCCTTGCTTCTACCATGATTTTTTCGGTCATGGTCGACCCAAAGAATATCATGCAGGTGCGTCTCCGGCCCGCCCAGGACGAAAATCCCATTTCCTGTCATGATTTTTTTTCATAAAAGTAGGATCCCATCACATCTATGATGATATCGGGTTTCTTCACAATTATTGTCATAGAAGTGTCATAAGCATGACATAAAAAAATTCATTTGGCCCAAAATGTCACAGATGTGTCTTTTTTTTGTAGTGTTAAATCCAAGCTCTGTCCCAGCTAGCAATTCCCACAGAGCTCAAACACGTCCAGAAGCAACGCATTGCCACCCTAAGCCGTTTCATCTCTCGTCTCGGTGAAAAGGCCATGCCGCTGTACAAACTATTGAAAAGACCAAGAATTTTGATTGGACCGACGAAACAATCGTCGTTTTGGAAGAAATAAAAACCCTACTAGCAAGCAATCCCATCTTAACAGCACCTGGATTAGGCGAGCCCATGTTGGTGTACATCTCAGCCACGAACCAGGTCGTGAGCGATGTCCTCATGGTAGAACCAGAAGCAGAAGGACATAGGTTAAAGGTGCAAAGGCCTGTCTATTATGTAGGCCTAGGCATTCAGTATAAACCGAAAGTTCGGTTTCTACCATTCGGTATTTTTATAAAATCGGTTAGCAAAGATGAAAACCGAAAAAAGCATCCAAAACTAGCTAACTGAAAATTCGATTAACTGAGTTTTTCGGTTCGGTAATCGGTTTATACCGTATTTGTTGAATGTCCATAAGATTCAGCTACCTTGATTCCTCTCCAGTCTCCACCAGCACTCTTATATAGCCTAGCTAACCACATCCTTGCTTGTTCCTAGCTGAGGCGGGACTAAACTACAACACGGGAGCGCCGGCGCTGCTTTGGTATGTATGTGCGTGCAAGTAGACTCAGCCTCACAACTTGAAAAGAAGCCCACAACACTATTCACCTTGGGCCTTGCCTGTAGGTCCTTGGTTTAGCCCATGAAATCTTTTTGTCGTGAGCGCACCGATCTCTCTCGAGGTTGCCTTCCATTGTAGGTTCACGTGCCCTCGCATATGTTTGGTTTCCTGTTCGGTTAACCATGATAATACCGAACCGAGGAAATCAAGTTCGATTAGCAGAGTGAAAAACCAAATTTTTCTGTAGGAACACCAAAAAACGAACTTTTGGTTTTTTCAGTTTCGCCTTCGGTCCGGTGTTCGGTTTGTCGGTTTTTATGCCCACCCCTACTATTATGTATCAAAGTACTCACTCCATGTAAATAACGATATCTGCACTATCAAAAGATCGCCAACATAGTTTTCATGGCATTCCACAAACTCTGACACTATTTTAAAGAGTGTTCGATCAAAGTGGCATCTGAGGTACCCTTAAATGACATCATCAATCAAAAGGACGCCACAGGCAGCATTACCAAGTGGGCCATAGAACTGCTACCCTTTGAAATAGTGTACAAACCACACCGACCTATCAAATCTCATGTGTTAGCCGACTTTCTGGCCAAATGGATGAAAGCCGGGCTTCCACGGGAATAAAGTACATATTCACACTGGACAATGTATTTTGACGGCTCCAAAATGTTGGCCGGACTGGGGGCTGGCGTAATCCTTACGTCCCCCACAGGTGACACTATCTGGTATGTACTATAGATCATGTACATGGATTCCAACAATGCAGCCGAATACGAAGCCTTATTGCATGGTCTTCGGATGGCAATGGCAATGGGCGTTCAACGGCTCGAAGTGCGGGGCAACTCCAACCTCGCCGTCTCCCAGGTCAATGGCGAGTTAGAAGCCAAAAACCCAAAATGGTGGCATACTGAAATGTCGTCTTAAAAATATCAGCCCGGTTCGAAGGGTTGGAATTTCATCATGTCTCTAGGGACACTAACCAAGCTGCAGATGTCCTTGCACGCATGGGCGCTAAATGCGACCCCATTCCCAAAAACACCTTTTTAGAACGACTTTTCAACCCATCCATTGTGTGGGAGGATGGGGTCCAAGATGTAGCAATCAACGGGCCTGAACAAATCGTCCCTCCAGCCATTGAGTCAAACGATGACATCATTGGTGGCTCGACAATTGAAGAAACCACTTCGGCTCACAAGGTCATGGGATTAATTGCACCATGGACTGAGCCCTTCCTTGCCTATCTTCTACGGCAAGAGCTTCTCGATGATCAGGCTGAGGCATGACGCATAATTCGATGCTCTAAAGCCTACAAGGTCCAAGAGGACGAGCTATACAAGAAAAGCACTACCGGAGTATTACATGAGTGCATATAGGAAGAGGAGGGGCAGCAACTTTTGACCGATATTCACGCTAGCATGGGTGTGATGGGAAACATTGCATGGAAAACGAAAAAGTATACGCACATGCAATGATCTATCCATGGAGATGCATAGAAACGAGGGGGGGTGTCTACGTACCCTCGTAGACCGTAAGCGGAAGCATTTCTCAATGTGGTTGATGTAGTCGAACTTCTTCGCGCTTCAGCCGATCAAGTACCGAATGCACGGCACCTCCGCGTTCTGCACACGTTCAGCTCAGTGACATCCCCCGGCTTCTTGATCCAGCAAGATGTCGAGGTAGTAGATGAGTTCCGTCAGAAAGACGGCATGGTGATGGTGATGGTGAAGTGATCATCGTAGGGCTTCGCCTAAGCACTACAAAGATATGATCGTGGGAGTAAACAGTGGAGGGGGCACCGCACACGGCTAACAATTGTCTGGGGTGTGCTAGGGGGTGCCCCCACATATATATAGGTAGGAGGGAGAGGGGAGAGGATAGGAGCCACCCCAAGTAGGATTGAATCCTACTTGGGTTCCTCCTAGGTTGGCGCCCCCCCTCCTTTTTTACCGAAGTGGGAAGGAAATAGGAGGGAGGGGGAAGGGAGGGGGAGGCCGAATCCCCCCTTTCCTTCTCCCTTCCCCTCTTTCCTTGTCCTCTGTTTCGGCCCATATGGGGGGCGCACCAGCCCCTTGTGGCTGGTGCGTTTCCCTTCTTGGCCCATAAGGCCCATATCTTTTGTCGGGGATGCCCGAAACCCCTTCCAGGGACTCGATATATACCCTGTACCCTCCAGAACACTTCCGGTGTCCGAATACCATCGTCCTATATATCAAGCTTTACCACTTGACCATTTCAAGACTCCTCATCATGTCTGTGATCTCATCTGGGACTCCAAAGAACAATCGGTCACCAAATCACATAACTCATATAGTACAATATCGTCATTGAACGTTAAGCATGCGGACCCTACGGGTTTGAGAACTATGTAGACATGACCAAGACACCTCTCCGATCAATAAAAAATAGCGGAACTTGGATGCCCATATTGGCTCCTACATATTCTACGAAGATCTTTATTGGTTGAACCGTTATGACAACATACGTTATTCCCTTTGTCCGTCGGTATCTTACTTGCCCGAGATTCGATCGTCGGTATCTTCATGCCTAGTTCAATCTCGTTACCGGCAAGTCTCTTTACTCGTTCTGTAATACATCACCTCATTACTAACTCCTTAGTTGTTTGCTTGCAAACTTATGATGTGTATTATCGAGAGGGCCCAGAGATACCTCTCCGATACTCGGAGTGACAAATCCTAATCTCGATCTATGCCAACTCAACAAACACCTTCAGAGATACCTGTGGAGCTTCTTTATAGTGACCCAGTTATGTTGTGATGTTCGATAGCATAGAAGGCATTCCTCTGGTATCCAGGAGTTGCATAATCTCATAGTCGAAGGAATATGTATTTGACATGTAGAAAGCAATAGCAATAAAACTGAAACATCATTATGCTAAGTAACGGATGGGTCTTGTCCATCACATCACTCCTAATGGTGTGATCCCGTTATCAAATGACAACTCATGCCAATGGTTAGGAAACCTTAACCATCTTTGATCAACAAGCTAGTCTAGTAGAGGCTCACTAGGGACACAGTGTTTGTTTATGTATTCACACATGTATTAAGGTTTCCGATCAATACAATTCTAGCATGAATAATAAACCTTTATCATGATTTAGGAAATATAATAATAACCATTTTATCATTGCCTCTAGGGCATATTTCCGTCAATCTCCCACTTGCACTACAGTCAATAATCTAGTTCACATCGCCATGTGATTAACACCCACAGTTCACATCGCCATGTGACCAACACCCAAAGAGTTTACTAGAGTCAATAATCTAGTTCACATTGCCATGTGATTAACACCCAAAGAGTACTAAGATGTCATCATGTTCTTCTTGTGAGAAAAGTTTAGTCAGCGGGTCTGCCACATTCAGATCTATATGTATTTTGGAAATTTCTATGTCTGCGATGCTCTACATGGAGCTACTTTAGCTAATTGCTCCCACTTTCAATATGTATCCAGATTGATAGTCATAGTCATCTGAATCAGTGTCAAAGCTTGAATCGACGCAACTCTTTACGATGAACTCTTTATCACCTCCATAACCGAGAAAATATTTCCTTAGTTCTTTTCAGGTACTTCACGATGTTCTTGACCGCTGTCCAGTGATCCACTCCTGGATTACTTTGGTACCTCCCTGCCAGACTTATGGCAAGGCACACATCAGGTCTAGTACACAACATGGCATACATGATAGAACCTATGGCTAAGGCATAGGGAATGACTTTCATTTTCTCTCTATCTTCTGCAGTGGTCGGGCTTTGAGTCTGACTCAACTTCACACCTTGTAACATAGGCAAGAACCCTTTCTTTGACTGGTCCATTTTGAACTTTTTCAAAACTTTGTCAAGTTATGTGCTTTGTGAAAGTCCTATTAAGCGTCTTGATCTATCTTTATAGATCTTGATACCCAATATATAAGCAGCTTCACTGAAGTCTTTCATTGAAAAACTCTTATTCAAGTATCCTTTTATGCTATCCAGAAATTCTATATCATTTCCAATCAACAATATGTCATCCACATATAATATTAGAAATGCTATAGGGCTCCCACTCACTTTCTTGTAAATACAGGCTTCTCCGAAAGTCTATATAAAACCATATGCTTTGATCACCTCATTAAAGCGTATATTCCAACTCTGAGTTGCTTGCACCAGTCCATAGATGGATCGCTGGAGCTTACACACTCTGTTAGCACCTTTACGATAGACAAAACCTTCTGGTTGCATCATATACAACTTATCTTTAAGAAATCCAATAAGGAATGCAATTTTGACGTTCATTTGCTAGATTTCATAATCATAAAATGTGGAAATTGTTAACATGATTCAGACAAACTTAAGCATCGCTACGGGTGAGAAAGTCTCATCGTAGTCAACTCCTTGAACTTGTCGAAAACCTTTCGCGACAAGTTGAGCTTTGTAGACAGTAACATTACCATCAGCGTCAGTCTTCTTCTTGAAGATCCATTTATTTTCTATGGCTCACTAATCATCGGGAAAGTCCACCAAAGTCTACACTTTGTTCTCATACATGGATCCTATCTCAGATTTCATGGCCTCAAGCCATTTATCCGAATCTGGGCTCATCATAGCTTCTTCATAGTTTGTAGGTTCATCATGGTCTAGTAACATGACTTCCAGAACAGGATTACCGTACCACTCTGGTGTGGAACATGCTCTGTTCGACCTACGAGGTACAGTAGTAACTTGATCGGAAGTTTCATGATCATCATCATTAACTTCCTCTCTAGTTGGTGTAGGCATCACGGGAGCGGATTTCTCTGATGTGCTACTTTCAAAATTGAGAGAAGGTACAATTACCTCATCAAGCTCTACTTTCCTCGCACTCACTTCTTTCGAGAGAAACTCCTTCTCTAGAAATGTTCCATTCTTGGCAACAAAGATCTTGCCTTTGGATCTGTGGTAGAAGGCATACCCAATTGTTTCCTTAGGGTATCCTATGAAGACGCACTTCTCTGATTTGGGTTTGAGCCTATCAGGCTGAAGACTTTTGACATAAGTGTCACAACCCTAAACTCTAAGAAACAACAGCTTAGGTTTCTTGCCAAACCACAGTTCATACGGTGTTGTCTCAACGGATTTAGATGGTGCCCTATTTAACGTGAATGCAACTGTCTCGAATGCATAACCCCAAAACGATAGTGGTAAATCAGTAAGAGACATCATAGATCGCACCATATCTAATAATGTACGGTTACGACGTTCGGACACACCATTACACTGTGGTGTTCCAGGTGGAGTGAGTTGTGAAACTACTCCACATTGTTTTTATTGAAGGCCAAACTCATAACTCAAATATTCGCCTCCACGATCAGATCATGGAAACTTTATTTTCTTATTACGATGATTCTCTACTGCACTCTAAACTTCTTTGAACTTTTCAAATTTTTCAGACTTGTGTTTCATCAAGTAGATATACCCATATGTGCTAAATTCATCTATGAAGGTTAGAAAATAACGATACCCACCGCGTGCCTCAGCACTCATTAGACCACATACATCGGTATGTATTATTTAGAATAAGTCATTGGCTCGCTCCATAGTTCCGCATAACGGAGTTTTAGTCATCTTGCCCATGAGGCATGGTTCGCAAGTATCAAATGATTCATAATCAAGTGATTCCAAAAGTCCATCTGCATGGAGTTTCTTCATGCACTTTGCACCAATATGACCTAAATGGCAGTGCCACAAATATGTTGCACTGTAATTATCAACTTTGCATCTTTTGGCATCAATATTATGAATATGTGTATCACTACGATCGAGATTCAATAAACCACACACCTTGGGTGGATGACCATAGAAGGTTTTATTCATGTAAACAGAACAACAATTATTCTATGACTTAAATGAATAACCGCATTGCAATAAACATGATCTAATCATATTCATGCTCAACGCAAACACCAAATAACATTTATTTTAGGTTCAACACTAATCCTGAAGGTAGAGGGAGTGTTCCATGGTGATCGTATCAACCTTGGAATCAGTTCCAACACACATCGTCACTTCGCTCTTAACTAGTCTCTGTTCATTCTGCAACTTCTGTTTTGAGTTACTAATCTCAGCAGCTGAACTGATATCAAATACCCAAGGGTTGCTACGAGCACTAGTAAAGTACACATTAATAACTTGTATATAATGTATAACTTTGTTCATTTTGCCATCCTTCTTATCTTCCAAGTATTTGGGGCAGTTTCGCTTCCAGTGACCATTTCCTTTGCAGTAGAAGCACTCAATTTCAGGCTTGGGTCTATCTTTGGGCTTCTTCATGGGAGTGGCAACTTGCTTGCCATTCTTCTTGAAGTTCCCTTTCCCTTGCCATTTTTCTTGAAACTAGTGGTTTTATTAACCATCAACACTTGATGCTCTTTCTTGATTTCCACCTTCACCAATTTCAGCATTGCAAAGAGCTCAGGAATTGTTTTTGTCATCCCTTGCATATTATAGTTCATCACGAAGTTCTAGTAGCTTGGTGATAGTGACTACAGAACTCTGTCAATCACTATCTTATCTAGAAGATTAACTCCCACTTGATTCAAGTGATTGTAGTACCCAGACATTCTGAGCACATGCTCACTGGCTGAGCTATTCTCCTCTAGGCAAAGTACTTGTCAGAGTTCTCATACCTCTCGATACGGGCATGAGTCTGAAATACCAATTTCATCTCTTAGAACATCTCATATGCTCCATGGCGTTCAAAATGTTTTGAAGTTCTGATTCTAAGTCATAAAGCATTCTCGCACTAAACTATCAAGTAGTCATCATATCGAGCTTGGAAACATTCATAACGTCTGCATCTTCTCCTGCTGCAATAGGTCTGTCACCTAGCGGTGCATCAAGGACATAATTCTTCTGTCCAGCAATGAGGATAATCCTCAGATCATGGACCCAGTCTGCATCATTGCTACTATCATCTTTCAACTTATTTTTCTCTAGGAACATATCAAAAAATAAGGGAGCTATATCGCGAGCTATTGATCTACAACATAGATATGCAAAACTATAAGATAAATTTCATGATAAATTAAGTTCCATTAATCATATTACTAAAGAACTCCCACTTAAATAGACATACCTCAAATCATCTAAGTGATACATGATCCAAATCAACTAACCCATGTCCGATCATCACGTGGGATGGGGTAGTCATCAATGGCGAACATCTCTATGTTGATCGTATCTACTATATGATTCACGTTCGACCTTTTGGTCTCTAGTGTTCCTAGGCCATGTCTGTACATGCTAGGCTCATCAAGTTTAACCCAAGTATTCCGTGCACCCATTTTGTGTGAACGTAGATTCTATCACACCCGATTGCCACATGGTGTCTCAACATGATGAACTGTAGCAACGGTGCATGCTCAAGGAGAACACTTTTACCTTCAAATTTAGTTAAGGGATCATCTTATAATGCTACCACCGTACTAAGCAAAATAAGATGCATAAAAGATAAACATCACATGCAATCAAAATATGTGACATGATATGGCCATCATCATCTTGTGCTTTTGATCTCCATCTCCAAAGCATCGTCATTATCTCCATCGTCACCGGCTCGACACCTTGATCTCCATCGTTGTGTCGTGGTCGTCTCGCCAACTATTGCTTCTACAACTATCGCTAACACATATTGATAAAGTAAAGCAATTACATGGCATTTGCATTTCATACAATAAAGAGACAACCATAAGGCTCTTGCCGGCTGCCGATAACTTTTACAAAACATGAGCATCTCATACAATAACATATATCACATCATGTCTTGACTACATCACATCACAACATGTCCTGCAAAATACAAGTTAGACGTCCTCTATGAAAGGATCGATATGGTTGACTAGAGGGGGGGTGAATAGGCAACTAACAATTTTTAAGCTTTTATTTAACAAATTAAAACTTGCAACGAAATAGGTTGTCTAGATGAGCAACTACGTGAACAACCTATATGATGCAAAGACTCCTAGCGCACAAGCAAGCAATAGATGCAACACAAGTAAGATTGCAAAAGTAAAGGCACGAAATAACCAAGAGTGGAGCCGGCGGAGACGAGGATGTGTTCCCGGAGTTCCTTCCTTTTAAGGGGAAATACGTCTCCGTTAGAGCGGTGTGGAGGCGCAATGCTCCCCAAGAAGCCACTAGGGCCACCGTAATCTCCTCACGCCCTCACACAATGCAAGATGCCGTGATTCCACTATTGGTGCCCTTGAAGGCGGCGACCGAACCTTTACAAACAAGATTGGGGCTATCTCCACAAAACTTGGAGGCTCCCAACAACACCACGAAGCTTCACCACAATGGAGTATGGCTTCGAGGTGACCTCAACCGTCTAGGGTGCTCAACACCCAAGAGTAACAAGATCCACTAGGGATGAGTGGGGGGAATCAAATTTCTCTTGGTGGAAGTGTAGATCTGGGCCTTCTCAACCAATCCCGAGCAAATCAACAAGTTTGATTGGCTAGGGAGAGAGATTGGGTGAAAATGGAGCTTGGAGCAACAATGGAGCTTTGGGGGAAAGAGGTAGGTCAACTTGGAGGAAGAAGATACCTTTATATAGTGGGGGAACAAATCCAACCGTTATCCTACTGAGCAGCCCCGCACAGAGCGGTACTACCGCTTGGGCAGGGCGGTACTACCGCTGAGGGCGGTACTACCGCTCTCACCCAGCGGTACTGCCGCGCTGGCGAGGAGATCGAAGACCCAGCCCCAGAGCGGTACTACCGTGGAAGTAGGTGCGGTACTACCGCTTGGAGCGGTACTACCGCCCCTACTACCGCACCTAGTATCGTAAAACCCGACACGAAAAACATCGGTCGAGAATCGAAGCGGTACTAGCGCGGAACTGCTGCGGTACTACGGCCGAAGTCCTCAAGCGGTACTACCGCTCGGGGGAGCGGTACTACCGCTCTAGGAGCGGTACTACCGCTGAAGATCGCGGTACTACCGCTGGGGTAGGTTAGGGCAGGGATAAAAAAGGAAAGGTTGCTACATCGATGCGGGAAGGAAGACATTGGGTGTGAAACGGATGTGTACGTGTTGATTCCACCCTAGCCTTACCAAAGCAGATCCCCTCTTGATAGTACGGTGACTCCTACGAAACTAGTCCACCAACAGAGAGACGAAGGAGCTACACCGTCTTGAATGACACATCGAGGGGAGGAAATCGTCTCGTGCCAAAGGATGAATCTCTGAAAGAACTTAATGCACACGATTAGTCCGCAAAACCATTGTCATCAATCATCAAAACATCTTGGGGATAAATATGCCCTTACAATCTCCCCCTTTTTGGTGGATTGATGACAATACGGGATTTGCACAAACATGATATAGAGTAAGCGCACAAACCCCACCGTTCTAAAATGTAGATGGGCTCCCCCTAGATGTGTGCTATCTAGATAAGTGCTTTGGACTGCACGACACACATACTAGGATCAACGCTCCCCCTACATTTTAGAGACCAACAATCTAAGCAAGGTATATGAGAGCAGCATAGATGACTTAAGAGGATAAGCAAGCAACTCATAAGCTAGATAGTGACATAGATAATGATACTGGAAGGATAAGGTAGCATATGTCTCACACCATATGACTCGAACTTAGGTCTCACTGACAAACCAAACAAAGCAAATGCGAGGAAAACACAAACACAAGAGACGGAAGACACAAAGCGCAAATCCCTAAACTCTCTCCCCCTTTGGCATCGAGACACCAGAAAGGAGAGGGAGTGTTTCTACGGCTCTAGGTGAGAGCAAACGAGGGACACACACATCAAAGCACAGCGGGATCATCGGTGCCACCGTCCTCAGACTGGAAGTGCTCGGCATCAGAATCAGTCCACGGGCAGTGCTGCTGAATCCACTCCTCCTCCTTGGTAATCTGGTCCTCAGACCCACTGTTAACTGTAGCACCCAACTGGCACATGAGCTCCTTGTGACGACCTCGGGCCTTCTTCTCAGCCACATGAGTCATGTACTGACCGTGAGACTCCATGCAGAACAACTTCTTCATCTTGAGCTTGAGCTTCTTTGCCCAGGAGGGCTCTGCCTCAGAAGGCATGTAGTCATCATCATCATGATTAGCCCCAGTCTCCTCCTCGGTCTCCACGGTAGTAGCAGACGAAGGAACTCCAGTCCTAGGAGCCCGAGTGCCCCAGTTATCCTTCTTTCTCAGACGCTTGACATCGTGAGAGATCAACTCTCCAGTCTCTAGTAACACCTGGGGATAGACACGATCCCAGGCCTTCTCAATGAGCAGCATGATGAACGGACCATAAATCGGGCACTTGCGCTTGGAGATAGCAGAAAGCAACTCAGACCACATAACATGAGAGATATCCAATGACTCTCTGGTGTTCTGACCCTTCTCACGCTGGCAGAAGAGAAGCATGTCTACGAGATAGGAGTGAACCTGGTCCAGGTTCCCGATACGAGGGAAAAGAGTCTCTCTGAAGATATGGTGAAGGATATCCAGATAGGTAGGCAGCTCATAGGTTTCCTTCTTCGTCTCAGGGTTGATCCTCAAAGTGCAGTAGGGCCAAAGAGCTTGCTTGTGCGTGGCATTGGTGCGGCCGTGGGGGCGAAAGCCGACAGAAGACTCAAGACCTAGATCTTGCACCCCAAGCAACTCCATGAAAGCTTTCCACTTGACTAAAAGCAACTTGCCATTGGTCATCCAGGTCAGTGTCCTGTCCTCATCAGTCCCAAGGTGAACCGTTGCATAAAATTGGGCCACAATATCAGCATCATAGTCCTTGTTGAATTGCATGATCCCAAGAATGTTCAGTTGAGTGCACATCTGAAGAGCTTCACCAAAGTATTCAGGATCTTTCTCCATATGGTGGGTGTCGATAGAGTGCACGTTGACATAGAGGTTCTTCTTGGCTTTGAGAACATCAAAGAAGATGGAAACTGGAACCTGTTCCAGAACGGACGGTTGACCAAAGTGGGATCTTGTGCTACCTCATATGGGTTGCGGCGGCGCCTTGCCCAGAACTCCTTTGGCGGCATTTCTGGCACGGTTTTGCCTGGCTTTGGCTTGACCCCAGGCTTCTTCTGGAGTTGAGGTGGAGGTGGAGCACTAGAAGAACCTCCGGCAGGCTCGGTGGTGCGGTAGCGCTTGGACGTGGCACGACCGGGGTTGACACGACGAGCCTGAGGCTCAGGAACCTCATCACCTGGAACCACACACAAAAGCACGCAAACAACCAGAAAGAATGAGCATAAGCCACAAAACACGAGCAAAAAGGATCACTGAGAGGTATGAATATGGTGGAAACTGGTAGAGGGCGGTAGTACCATGACCCCTGAGAGGTAGTACCGCTCCAAGCGGTAGTACCACTCTCGAGCGAGCGGTAGTACCGCTCGAGGCGGGGAACCGGCCGGTTCCAACTGCCGTGGTCAGATCCGGTACTACCGTCCTACCAAATTCAAAAAATACTCCAACCAAACACTAATCCACACTGTCTAGAAGCATTCTCCATCCTACTCAAGCCTAGATCTGGCCAAAAATCTAGAGATGCAACTGCTATTTCCCCTAAGATGCTAGATTGGAAATCTAGACATAAGGAAACAGGGAACAGGGGCAATACCGGCATCCATGGCAAGAGGACAAGGTGGGGATCGACTCCACCGAAGGAAATGGAGAGGAGCGCCCTGGAGAGGAAGATCCGCCGGAGCCCTCCCGCGGAGCCGGTTGCTGAAGAGAGAGAGGAACAGGGTGAGGGGGCGAGCGAATGGGTATGGGGGAGAAGAAACTCCCCCTGCCCCCGATATAACCCCCTGCCTGCACCTCACAGCGGTAGTACCGCGCTGGAGGGCGGTAGTACCGCTAGGAGCGGTAGTACCGCTCGCCACCAGCGGTGGTACCGCTTCAGCAACTGCGCGGCTTCTAAACCAACGACTAAAGCTCCAAGAAAACGGAAAGGAAAACCAAGAGAAAGAGAGGACCAACAAGGCACCAACAAGGTAACACACACACACAAGCAACGGACGAGAAACCACTCAAACAAAACAACCACACGAAACAGAGCGAGCTCTGTCTTCTCTCAAGAGAGGGCGGTGGCCGGAGCCACCTATGTCAGAGTCAATTGGTATGGCACCACGAAGAATTATCCTTGGGCCCATGACCAAAACTCGTCTTTGAAGCACAAGTACCATAAAAAATGGCTAATGTGAAAGAGTTGATCAATTTATGCATAATGGGGGACGGGAGAGTTCATTGAGAGTACAACACTCCCCCTATATCCATGCCTACATCCTGGACAACAAGTTGAGTGAGATGGGGTGTGCAAGGGTTCAAGTCACATTGCTCGAATCAATGATATTTAGCTCATGCCTTAACTCGCGAAATCTTGCTTCATCCAAGGGCTTCGTGAAAATATCTGCAGGGTTATCATGAGTGTTGACATACTTGAGCTCGATCTCCCGTCGCCTAATGTGATCCCGGATGAAATGATACCGAATCTCAATGTGCTTCGTCTTGAAGTGTTGCACCGGGTTGAGAGAAATCTTGATGGCACTTTCGTTGTCACACCAAAGAGGCACTTTGTCACAAATGACACCGTATTCCTTTAAAGTTTGCCTCATCCATAAAAGTTGTGCACAACAACTACCGGCCGCCACATATTCCACTTCTGTGGACGAGAGAGATACACAACTTTGCTTTTTGGAAGACCAACTCACCAAAGAGCGCCCAAGAAATTGGCACCCTCCAAAAGTGGACTTCCTATCCACTTTGTCTCCCGCCCAATCTGAATCCGTAAGTCCTTCAAGCTTGAAGTCCGCCCCTCTTGGGTACCATAAGCCAAAGTTTGGGGTATGAGCCAAATATCGAAAGATTCGCTTGACCGCCACATAGTGACTTTCCTTCGGTGCGGCATGAAACCATGCACACATCCCCACACTCAACATGATATCCGGTCTAGATGCACAAAGGTAAAGCAAGGAGCCAATCATGGAGCGATATACCTTTTGATCCACCGCTTTACCATTGGGATCAATGTCAAGTTGGGATTTGGTGGGCATTGGAGTAGTAGCCGGCTTGACATCACTTAGCTTGAATCTTTTTAGCATGTCTTGAGTGTATTTGGCTTGGTTGATGAAGGTTCCTTCTCTTCTTTGTTTAATGTCAAAACCAAGGAAGAACTTCAACTCTCCCATTGAAGACATCTGGAACTTGGAGGTCATGAGAGCGGCAAATTCCTCATTGAAAGCTTTGTTAGGGGAACCAAAGATAATGTCATCAACATATAGTTGGCATACAAACAACTCCCCTTTGACCTTCTTAGTAAAAAGAGTGGGATCGATTAGCCCCACTTCAAATCCACGATCTTGTAACAACTCGGTAAGGTGGTCATACCACGCACGTGGGGCTTGTTTAAGGCCATAGAGTGCCTTATCGAGTTGATACACATGATCCGGGAAGTAGGGATCCTCGAATCCGGGGGGTTGCTTGACATAGACCAACTCATTAATAGGACCATTAAGGAAAGCACTTTTCACATCCATTTGTTGCAACTTAAAGTTGTGATGGGAAGCATAAGCAATCAACAAACGTATGGATTCAAGACGAGCAACGGGAGCAAAGGTTTCACCGTAGTCGATACCCTCGACTTGGGAGTAGCCTTGTGCTACCAATCTTGCCTTGTTGCGAACGATGTTCCCATGAGCATCTTGCTTGTTCTTGAAGATCCACTTGGTTCCAATGATGTTGTGGTTCCCCGATGGCCTTGGCACCAATCTCCACACTTTTTTGTACTCGAAGTTGTTGAGTTCTTCATGCATGGCATTGAGCCAATCCGAGTCTTCTAGTGCCTCATAGACCTTCTAGGGTTCAACACAAGAGACAAAAGCATGATGTTCAAAATAATTTGCTAATTATCTACGAGTGCTTACCCCCTTTCTTAGGCTTCCAACCACATTTTCCATGAGATGGCCTTGGGTGGTGAGCTTGGAAGCAATCTTCATGGCACGACGCTCTAATTCCTCCTCGGAAGTGGAAGGAGGAGGGTTAACTTGATTCTCTTGAGCGCCGTCTTGAGCTTGTTCTTGATCTTGAGCTTGCTCTTGATCTTGAACTTGCTCGAGCGGGAGAACTTGACCTTGGGCATCATTTAGAGGTTCACCACCATCTTTAGATCGATCTTGCCCTTGGTCTTGTTCACGAGGTTGAGGGCCTTCACTTTGTTCTTCCAAAGCGTGTGGGTCTTGAGGAGGTGATGGCTCCACTTGAGTGGAGCATTGTCCTTCTCCTTCGGCCACAAGGGGTTCCTCAATGGGTAGAATATGACCAATACCCATTCTTCTTATGGCTTGGGGAGGAATTTCATCACCTACATCACAAGTACCACTTTTCTCCACTTGGGAGCCGTTATTTTCGTCAAACTCCATGTTACACGTCTCCTCAATGAGTCCGGTGGACTTGTTGAGAACATGGTAAGCATGAGAGTTTGTAGCATAACCAACAAATATGCCCTCATGAGCTCTAGCCTCAAATTTAGATAAGCGAACACCTTTCTTGAGAATGAAACACTTACACCCGAACACCCGGAAGTACTTGAGGTTGGGCTTGTTCCCGGTGAGTATCTCATAAGGAGTCTTGTTCAAGCCTTTGCGGAGATAGAGCCGATTGGATGCATGACATGCGGTGTTGATGGCTTCGGCCCAAAAGTTGTATGGAGACTTGAACTCCGCCATCATGGTCCTAGCCGCATCCATCAACGTCCGGTTCTTCCTCTCCACCACACCATTTTGTTGAGGGGTATATTGAGCTGCATATTGGTGCTTGATCCCCTCATCACTAAGGAACTCATCCAAGGTGTAGTTCTTGAACTCGGTGCCGTTGTCACTTCGGATTGTCAAGATCTTTGCATTATGTTGACGTTGAGCTTCATTTGCAAAGTTGATGACGGTTTGTTGAGTCTCACTCTTCCTCTTGAAGAAGTATACCCAAGTGTATCTTGAATAATCATCCACAATAACCAAGCAATACTTTCTTCCTCCGAGGCTATCAGAAGATGGAGGCCCAAAGAGATCCATGTGAAGGAGCTCCAAGGGTCTCTTCGAGTAGATGATGGTTGAGGGAGGGTGAGCCTTCTCATGTAGCTTTCCTTAAATACAAGAACTGCAGGAACGATCTTTGGCAAAACTAACATTTATTAGTCCACGAACATGGTCCCCCTTGAGAAGACTTTGCAAAGATCTCATATTGATGTGGGCTAAACGGCAATGCTAGAGCCATCCCACGTCAACTTTAGGCATTAGGCATGTCGCGGTCTTAGTGGGTCGCTCCGAAAAGTTAATCACATAGAGACCGTTCTCGACATTCCCAACAAAGGCTACTTTAAGAGTCTTGCTCCACAAGAGGGCCACGGTATCAATGTCAAAGAAAGTAGCAAAACCCATGATTGCAAGTTGACGAACGGAAAGCAAATTGTATGCAAGGGACTCAACAAGCATGACTTTCTCGATCATTAGATCATGAGAAATGACAACCTTGCCGAGACCCAATACCTTAGAATGTGATGCATCACCCCACTCGACATTGGTGGGCATAGATGGAATCTTTTGCACGTCCACCACCATGTCCTTGCTCCCGGTCCTATGATTTGTTGCTCCACTATCGAGCAACCATGATCCCCCACCGGAAGCAAACACCTATAAGAGATCAATGCTTGGTTTTAGGTACCCATTTAGTAATGGGTCCTTTGATGTTAGTAACAAGGGTCTTGGGAACCCAAATAGACCATTCAATGTACTCATAAGGAGAACCAACAAATTTAGCATAAACATGTACATCACTAGCACGGCATAACACATATGACGGGTTAAAGTCGCCAGCTTTGTTGGGGGAAATGCTTTTGCCCTTTTGAGCGTCAACCTCCTTCACTTTTTCCTTCTTCTCCTTAGGAGCACCCTCTCCCTCTTTTACAAAAGTTTGCTTGAGAAGAGGAGGACATTTGGTCTTGTCATTCTTCTTCTTCTTGCTCTTGGACTTGGGTGCAAATCCAATTCCTTCCTTGGCCACAACTTCCTTTTGATTGCTCAAGAGGTTGTTGAGGTTCTTCTCACCTTGAATGCATGAAACAAGGCCTTTCTCAAGTTGATCCTTCAACTTGGCATTCTCCTCCATAAGATGCACATGCTCACAACACGGGTTAGTAGCACATGCATTATCAATTAATACCATATGAGGAAAGGTGGACTTTTCCTTGGTTAGCTTAACTTGGAGTTGAGCATGAGACTCTTTGAGGTTAGTGTGAGCACCCTTCAAGACCTTGTTGGCCTTGTCAAGTATCTCAAACTCCTCTTTGAGTCTAGCATGATCAACCCCAAGTTTAGCCTTCTCGGAAGTTAGCACATGAGACACGACAAGAGCATGATCAAGATCTTTCTTTAACTTAGCATGGTCATTGTTGTGTGACTCCTTAAAAGTCAAACGATGCACACGCTCTTCCTCAAGAGCATTAGAGAGATCAGATATCTCATCGGCATAGTCACGACTATGACCTTCCATCTTAGAGATGGTTTCTTCGTGAGCCTCGATCATGTCATTGGCCTCACCAAGTTGTTCCAAGAGAGCAACAAAATGCTTCTTGGACTTGCCCTTGAGCTTACTCATAAAAGACTCAAACTCATTCACTTCTTCATTAGACCCATCATGTTCATCAAAGCCATCCTCCACGGAAGGATTAGTAAAGATGGTGGTTTTAATGTTGGGGGTTACCTTGTTTGAAGCTTTAGCCATGAGGCATTTGGCGGTGATGTTTTCATTGGGTGAATCAAAGAGAGACACCCGGGGGGTAGTTGCAATGGCAACGGATGCCATGGACATTGCTTCTTCATTTTCATCATCATCGTCATCCTCTTGGTATTCTTCTTGAACCACCAACCCATGAGTGGGAGTCTTCTTGGCGAAGTTGTTCTTGTTGGGGAAGGACTTGGCTTTGTCTTTTCGGATGAACTTGCCACCATTTTCTTCCCGCTTCTCATAAGGACAATCCGCAACGAAATGGCTCAAATTGCCACAGTTGAAGCAAGTTCTAACTCATTGCTTGCCCTTGACGCCACTTGAGTTGTTCTTGTTGAAGTTGGGTCTTGAATTCTTCTTGCTCCAAAATTGTCTTGAAGCAAGGGCCATGTGCTCATGGTAATCAAACTTGGTGTCTTTGGGGTTGCTTTCCTCATCTTCCACTTCTTCCTCTTCTTCCACAATAACCTTGGCCTTCAAAGCAAGGTTGGGCTTCTTTGCCCTTTGAGAACGGAGCACCGCATTGTTGGCGGTCTTGTCCAAGATGCTCATTGCAACAAACTCATCCAACACTTCACTTGAGGTCATGGAGTGGAAGTCCGGTCTTTGATGAATGACGGAGGACATGGCCTTGTTGTAGGGCATCATGCCCTTGAGGAACTTGCGCTTGATACAATTGTCATCCGTGTCCTTGCTTCCATGATCTCGGTGTGCGACCGCGAGTTGGTCACTCTTCGAAAGAGCTCATGAGGTTCTTCATCTTCTTTCATTGCAAACTCATCGGCTTCATCTTGCACCACTTCATAGTTGGAGCGTTGAATGCTAGCACTTCCTCGATAGAGACCCTCGACACATTTCCATGCTTCTATAGCCATGACATGAGGTCGAAGATGAGGAAGATCTTCGGGAAGGATAGCATCTAGGATGATGAAGAGAGCACTCACATTGAATTGATTGTCCACGTCTTGTCGAGGGGTGAAGTTGCTTGGGTCATGAGGATAAAAACCTTCTTCAATGATTCTCCAAAGGTTAGTGTTCACATGTTTTAAATGATGCTTGAAGCGATAAACCCAAGAGTCAAAATCTTCATGCTTCTCATATTTAGGAGGAGGACTGGCATGATTCAAATGAGTGGAGGGAATCGGTCCTCTATAAATAGGAGGTTCCACATGGGCAAAGATGCCGGTGCCATTTCTACCACTAGTAGAAGGACTCTTTTCATTGTTAGCTTCCCCCTTGTCGGAGGTAGCATCCGTCAACTTGTTAGTGGGATCACCCACTTTCATCGGCGAGGTAGATAGTTTAAGTCCATCTAGAAATTCAGTAAACATGCTTTTAACCTCGGCCGTCATGGAGGTTTTCAATGTGTCTAAAGCCACATTGAATTCCTCACGTGAGACCGAGGTTCCCCTTTGGCCGAAGACGAGATGGGATTCACACCGGAGTGTTCCTCCGCACCGTCGTTGGTGTCAACCATACTCTTCGGACGGCAAAGTCCTTAATAAATAGACGAGGCTCTGATACCAATTGAAAGGATCGATATGGTTGACTAGAGGGGGGGTGAATAGGCAACTAACAATTTTTAAGCTTTTCTTTAACAAATTAAAACTTGCAACGAAATAGGTTGTCTAGATGAGCAACTATGTGAACAACCTATATGATGCAAAGACTCCTAGCACACAAGCAAGCAATAGATGCAACACAAGTAAGCTTGCAAAAGTAAAGGCACGAAATAACCAAGAGTGGAGCCGGCGGAGACGAGGATGTGTTCCAGGAGTTCCTTCCTTTTAAGGGGAAGTACGTCTCCGTTAGAGCGGTGTGGAGGCACAATGCTCCCCAAGAAGCCACTAGGGCCACCGTAATCTCCTCACGCCCTCACACAATGCGAGATGCCGTGATTCCACTATTGGTGCCCTTGAAGGCAGCGACCGAACCTTTACAAACAAGATTGGGGCTATCTCCACAACACTTGGAGGCTCCCAACAACACCACGAAGCTTCACCACAATGGAGTATGGCTTCGAGGTGACCTCAACCGTCTAGGGTGCTCAACACCCAAGAGTAACAAGATCCGCTAGGGATGAGTGGGGGGAATCAAATTTCTCTTGGTGGAAGTGTAGATCTGGGCCTTCTCAACCAATCCCGAGAAAACCAACAAGTTTGATTGGCTAGGGAGAGAGATCGGGTGAAAAAGGAGCTTGGAGCAACAATGGAGCTTCGGGGGAAAGAGGTAGGTCAACTTGGAGGAAGAAGACACCTTTATATAGTGGGGGAACAAATCCAACCGTTATCCTACTGAGCAGCCCCGCACAGAGTGGTACTACCACTTGGGCAGTGTCGAGGATATACCCCGCGGTGTAAACCGGCTGGAAGTTTAACCCAGCCGGACCGGACGACTCACTGGTAACCCGCCCGGTCTTGGCGGTTCATTCGTAACCCGGCGGGCGGGTCAGATGGATGACGAGGCCCATGGCCCAGAAGGCCGGTTCACGTTTAACGGTGGGCCGGTTTATGAGGAAAGCGTAAGGACTATTCTCCTACAAAGGAAGCAAGACTAGGACTCCACTTGTAATAGAGTAATCCTAATAGGATTCCACATGTAAACCGCCCCTTCAACATATATAAGGAGGAGCAGGGCTCCCCAAAGAGAGACGGGTTAGAAGTTAGAAGCTACAAGCTAGCAACAAGAAGAAACAATCTTAGGGCTAGACACAAAGAGGAGAGCCGGTTTACGGCGACTCCCTCGTGATGATAATGAGACCTAGCCTCAAACAGCATGTAGGGTTTTTACCGGATGATGTTTTCCGGGGCCCGAAGCTGTCTAAACCCTTGTCTGTGTGTTGATCCACCCTGCGTCTCTCGTCCCACTCAACCCCTCTCAAGCTACCACATAGATGCGTTGGCCTCGCGACTAAGTCCTGACACTAAGGACATCTGCTGTGACAAATCCACGACAGTTGGCGCCCACCGTGGGGCTTGCGCACGGTGGTGTTGAGTTCTTGAAGGGATCTAATCAAGGGATCAGGAAGCTTGCAATTTCACCGGAGCCGGCATATATGAGATTCGTTCAAGACAAGAGATTGGGGTTACGTGCGCCGCCGCACGCGTCTGGGCGTTCCGCCGAATCAGATCGGAGTTTGTATTTCAGCAGCTGCAACGCCTACAAGGTCGAGTCTGACAGGTGTTCCGTCATGTCCAAGCACGTCAAACATTAACACGTCAAACACGGGGGCGGCCATGACCAGAAAGATGCGAAGATGGATAGCCAAACTGACGACAACCGAGCTACGGACCCGGAAGTGGATTAGATTTGGGTTTTTCCACGGCCACGCCTGCAAGTTGCTCCGCCACTCCGGGCAGCTATGATCCCGCGCTGAGTAAGCCGGACCAGCCCTCCGCTCCTCCGCTGCCGTCCCGCGCCGAGTCGCCGACCGGCTCCTCCGCTCCTCCGATGTCGTCTCGTGCTGAGTCACGGACCAGCCCTCCGCTCCTCCGCTACTGTCCCACACTGAGTCGCTCGGCCGTCTGCGCTCGCCTGTCTACTGTTGCCTTCGTAGCTCAGCGGGTGAGCCGCCGCCGGCTCGCCTCGCACTAACGCGGCCCCGTCCGCGCTGGCTGCAACCCGCGCCCCCGTTACCTCCACTTCGCTATTACTCCCTCCGGTTCATCATTGTCACCTGTTGCCATCGTCGAGTCACTTCTGCCTCCCGAGCAGTATTCACCATGGCCCTAGGCTGCCGGTCTATATCAGCGCAGCTCAGCGGGTGAACCGCTGCCGTTTCTGCGTCCGCTGCTCGCGAGCCGCCCCCGCTCATCTCTGTACTGAGCCATCGCCACTCGCTGAAAGTTAATTGGTCTGAACTCTGAATGAAAGACTGTCTAGACAGTGTGTTTTCATGCATGAGTTGTTTCTTCAGAGTATTTTTGTGTGCCATCTACAAGCATTTGTTTCTACAGGATATCCACCTGTCGATCGTGCCTTGCTTGGTGTAGATGGCCGCCGCTGCCAGCATCGATGGCTGGGGCTTGAGCATCTTGTCGTTGACAAGGCCGAGCTTGATTAAAAGGAGTACAGTACATGGACACGTATTGCGAAATTAATACAAGTGGTTTTCTTTTTCTCCCTGATCTGCTGGTCTGCTAGCAACAAGACACGAGGAGTCGAGAATATGAGAAACAAGCGCTATGGCGTGGCTCCCTAGGTCTGATGGGAAGCTACTACCGTTGGAAAAACAAGGAAATTACTATCGCTAGCAGTTAATACAGGGGAAGGTCGCTTCAACAATTGTTATGAGCAAGGCTGGCTGTTGCACAGAGTTTGTGAGTTTGTACACTGGGGAAAACATCAAGTGGTTTCATGGTTTTCTTTGCAATCGCCTACTGATTGTTATTCAGAAAATTGGGAGAGATGGAGTCAACAAGATTTGACTGTTCACAGTATACAGATAAGAGGATGAATCTGTTTTTTGAGAGTTTGTGCTCGTCAAAATACCACAGTACGGGGACTTTGCTGGCCGTAAGAGCACTTGCATATACAGCCGGTTCGAGCCTTGCGCAGTTTCTATCAGCCCCACACTGGGATGGCATCATAACCCAGCTCCTGAAGGATCTATGCGGCAGTCAGTTGCACAGAAATGTAAAACAATTAATATTCTCAGACTTCGCTGATATTGCACCGACAAATTAGAGAGAACTTTGAGAAGTACTTGGTCTTGTTCCATGCCCATGATATTAAGGGCGGCATATTTGTCAGCACTCACAATTGCAACCAATGATGAAATGCTGGACTATACCAATTAGTTAAGAAATGGTACGTTGGAGGCCTATTCTAGACAAAGTTGCTAAATTGCCAATGAAATTGCTGGAGGATATATATGGACGTTATATAAGGGTCATCTATCATCCGAACAAATCAGATGATGTTTATCCTATATATTTTGTTAAGTACATGTTAATTTATACCACAACAGCTATTCTGCCTGTAATATTTTTATGCAGGATGGCTATTAAAAAAAAGGGGGTGGTATTATACCATAGAGGCACGTTCGGCTGTGCCGCGTAGCTTCATGGACACGCGTCTCGCGGTCTGGTTTACATCAACACGCCGGCCGAATCGCCCGTCCGCACCGCCTTACAACGCCACGGATGAATCGCCTGTCCGCCCTCGCGGCCGGTTCATGTATCCGCGCCAGCTTGCAACGTGGAAGACAACTCGCTCGTCCGCGACGGTCTACAACAGTATGGGCGATTTACCCGTCCGACCCCGTGGCCAACTCTCCCGTCCGCGCCGGTTTATAGTATCGCGGCCGATTCATCTGTCTACTTCACCGTGATTGATTTCAGCGTCACCATGGTGGTTATCAACTCCGCGGCGGATAATTTCCGGCCTAGCATATCAGGTGATACCCATCTAAGGTTTATTTTATTAGCGCATATTATTTTTATCATGAAACAATTACTCTGGCTTGTGATATTTTTGAGGCAGGACAATTGTTTACTACATCAAAATGACATGGTTAACTCGCCCGTACGCGCCGGTTTACAACACCGCGGCCGGTTCATCTGTTTGAGCCGCCTCTAATATTGTGGTCATCTTTTCCGTCCGCCTCTCGCGGCCTGGTCTACATCAACATACCGGGCCGCACCTGCCCGCATGAGCAGTTTATTGAGTATGAGCAAGTCACAGCTTGGGTAGCCTGATTTTCTTTCAACAAAATGGAGGCAAATTATCATATACTATTAACCGCCGTCTGCACTGGATGTTTCAACGGGCAGGCGCACAAATCGCCACCACTACAGTTTTGGTTAACTTCAAATCACCAGTTGGAAGGAACCATTGGCCGAGTTGCTGACACGGCTCATACGAGATCATTTACAACCCGCCGCAGTCACCTCAACCCTCTGCGGATTCACATCGTGCTATCAACACCAATGATATACAACTTATGCCGGTTTACATCACGGTCACATATGGAGAGTCTCAAGCCAACTCTTCGAGTCACCTTTGAGACTCGGGGGCTACAATGACATGAATCAGCAAATCTTGCCAGTTTCAGCAGATTTAAGAACCCCAGGACGATGGAGGGAAAGATAACCCGGTCCCGGAGGCTACTGTTATTTGAAGGCCGTCAGGAAATTTCCGGCTTAGAAAGTATATGACAACTACAAAATCCCGGCTCAATGAAGAAGTTCCGGATCATCAGAAAAGATTCCGGTTTAAAATCCGGGTCAAGGGAAAGATGTCTCCCACAAAGCTTTGAAGCTCTCAATATCCGGTTCAAGATCCCGGTTCAAGAAGAATTTATCTCTTGCAAAAAAGTTAAAATTGCTGAAGAGGACCTACTGCCATGATGCGCGGTTCAAACATGGGCATCCTGCCTTTATTGGCCTGACATATTATTGATCACATGGGGGCTTCTGCTTTATAAAGCGGGGTCTCTGTCTTTCTCATCATGTGAGGTTACACGGAGTGATTCTGTTTAAAGCAGCCTCCGGTTTACCCCTTGACATTTTGCTTTTTATATATCACTGGGGGCCTTGGTCGTGTCCGAACCAACGAACACCCTTTGATAGGCGACAGCCACCAGATCATTTGGGGACATGGTCAAGTCTGAACCAGTCACGCCTCTTGGTCGGCCTAAGGCCACAAAATCACTTGGGGGCATGGTCGAACCCGAACCATTGTCACGCCTCTTGATCTGGCATATATGCCATGAGTCATTTGGGGACGTGGCTGACTTGAATCATTGTCACTCCTATTGGGGGCCTTGATCCTGTCCGGCCATGGTAATACCATCTGAACAAGCTCAGTATAGCATATTTTTGCAAACGGTTTTTATCATTGCCTTTGCTTCCATGTTATTTTCATGGTTTATTTGTTCTTTGCTGTTGTCGGATTTCTTTTATGTCAACAAGCATATTTTTTTCCAGTTCAGCCGATGGATTTGATTCCCCTTTAATCCGGAGACTATCTGCCTGGTTTGATTTTCTGTTACCATCCTATTATGGAGTAAACCGGTGTTTATCAACCCGGCTTGACTTTCAATTACAAGTTGTTAGTACATGATCAAATCATAATCCGGAGATTATCCGCCCGGTCTGGTTTGACTACGAGTCGCCAGTATTATATATGGATAATCCGGTGTCTATCACAACCCGGTACGGTTTTATCATAAACCGGCACAATATGGAAGGAGTTATCAGTACTCAAAATTTGGGTTATTACCTCTACTACAAAAAGTTGGTAAACCAACAATGTGATTCAATGTCACAGGTATGATATATTTCATATTTGATTATTCTTAAGTGCAGCCTTGGTTATAAACCCGGGTTATATGTCGGGCATTATGACCCGTCCGGCAGTAAACCGCCAGGACACTTTAAACTTGTTGTATGCAGGAACAGGTTGAATAAAGCATGATGATAAATTGTCCGGTGTTTATTAAACTGGCCTGGCTTTAGGACGATAAGTTGCCAGTATATGATGATAAATTATCCGGTGTTTATTAAACTGGCCTGGCTTTGGACTATAAGTCGCCAGTATATATTCGGATTACGCCATTGGAATCATGCGCTTATAAATCATTGGGTTATATTATTCAAATAGCCACACTTGGCTGAATTTTCATTATGATATTGAATGAATAAGGTTTTCATACCGGATTATATTATCTTGAATAGCCAACATGGCTGGACTTTATTATGGTTATTAATAACCGATATTATTGAGGTTTTGAAAGTCGCTTTAGCGCAATGGCTATCATGTTATCAATGGATATGATTTATTCTACAATTGAAGGAATAGTCCCGAGTTGCTGCAAGCTTACAACCCGGCACTTTGGGGCTACATTATTTAAGTTGAGATTACATCAAATACACAAGTCTCATGTCGCTGCAAGCATGCACCATGACACTTGGGGGCTAATGCAAAGTCATTTTTTTTGCTCATATTATTGAAGACCCGACTCATCACATTATAATGAGCCGGCCCTTGGGGGCTACCAATTGCTCCTGTCAATAACTCAAGGTACACAAGTTAAATCCATTATATTGAAGGGTACACTATTCAGTTGGTAAAGCACAAGGCTCTTAACCTTGTGGACGTGGATTCAAGCCCATGATGGGGGTTACATCATATGATGTTATTTTCATTGAAGTATATATCAAGTCCCAGCTCAATATTATCTTACTGAGCCGGCCCTTGGGGGCTACACATCATTGCTCAAATCTACATGATTATTTTTACACAGTCCCTGCTCATTATTGCATAAATGACCCGGCCCTTGGGGGCTACACTGGTTGAAGTTTTATGAGTATAAGACAATTACAAGTCCCAGGTTGCTGCAAGCAGGATAACCCGGCACTTGGGGGCTACATAATATGGAGTATTCAGTTTTTGCTAGTGACTGGGATGAACAACATGGATTTCTTCGATAGTGACAGTATTTATATTGAAGCAAGTCTTAAGCCATCACTTTGTTCTACTCAAGACTTGGGGGCTACAGGTATTATATTATTATCAAGGAAATATTTTCAAATTCTCTGTTTGAGCAAACTAGATTGACCCGGCGTCACCAATCATTATGACCCTGTGGCTGCAAACCGGTGTCATCAATAAATCATAAACCGGTGTTGGCAACAATCATGAACCGGTGTCTGCAAAGATCATGACCTGGAGTTATCAGATTTTATAACCCGACAGTTTTTGGCAATGATAAGCCAGCAAGTTCTGCATCTTCAAACCGGTTGAATATCAGATGAGTATTTCAAGACCAATATTTCTTAAACCGGCGCTTTGGAAGCCGACTTAAGTGGATTATTCTTCACAATATTTTTCTATAAGAAGCCAACATAAGCAATTTGAGTATGAAGTTGGTTATTGACCCGGATTTTCTAGAAGGAGATAATGACAAGGACGATCAGGTGCTGGTCTACAAGAATTCTTAACCCGGAGTACAACCTGCCAAATTTGTTCTGGTGTTTATTTTGCAGTGTAAGTTTACCATGGATAAATCCAAGCTAAACTTGGGGGCTAATGTCGGGGATATACCCCGCGGTGTAAACCGGCTGGAAGTTTAACCCAGCCGGACCGGACGACTCACTGGTAACCCGCCCGGTCTTGGCGGTTCATTCGTAACCCGGCGGGCGGGTCAGATGGATGACGAGGCCCATGGCCCAGAAGGCCGGTTCACGTTTAACGGTGGGCCGGTTTATGAGGAAAGCGTAAGGACTATTCTCCTACAAAGGAAGCAAGACTAGGACTCCACTTGTAATAGAGTAATCCTAATAGGATTCCACATGTAAACCGCCCCTTCAACATATATAAGGAGGGGTAGGGCTCCCCAAAGAGAGACGGGTTAGAAGTTAGAAGCTACAAGCTAGCAACAAGAAGAAACAATCTTAGGGCTAGACACAAAGAGGAGAGCCGGTTTACGGCGACTCCCTCGTGATGATAATGAGACCTAGCCTCAAACAACATGTAGGGTTTTTACCGGATGATGTTTTCCGGGGCCCGAAGCTGCCTAAACCCTTGTCTGCGTGTTGATCCGCCCTGCGTCTCTCGTCCCACTCAACCCCTCTCAAGCTACCACATAGATGTGTTGGCCTCGCGACTAAGTCCTGACACTAAGGACATCTGTCGTGACAAATCCATGACAGGCAGGGTGGTACTACCGCTGAGGGCGTACTACCGCTCTCACCCAGCGGTACTGCCGCGCTGGCGAGGAGATCGAAGACCCAGCCCCAGAGCGGTACTACCGTGGAAGTAGGCGCGGTACCGCTTGGAGCGGTACTACCGCCCCTACTACCGCACCTAGTACCGTAAAACCCGACACAAAAAACATCGGTCGAGAATCGAAGCGGTACTAGCGCGGAACTGTTGCGGTACTATGGCCGAAGTCCTCAAGCGGTACTACCGCTCGAGGGAGCGGTACTACCGCTCCAGGAGCGGTACTACCGCTGGAGTGCTTCGGCGGTACTACCGCTGAAGATCACGGTACTACCGCTGGGGTAGGTCAGGGCAGGGATAAAAAAGGAAAGGTTGCTACATCGATGCGGGAAGGAAGACATTGGGTGTGAAATGGATGTGTACGTGTTGATTCCACCCTAGCCTTACCAAAGGGGATCCCCTCTTGATAGTACGGTGAATCCTACGAAACTAGTCCACCAACAGAGAGACGAAGGAGCTACACCATCTTGAATGACACACCGAGGGGAGGAAATCGTCTCGTGCCAAAGGATGAATTTCTGAAAGAACTTAAGGCACACGATTAGTCCGCAAAAGCATTGTCATCAATCATCAAAACATCTTGGGGATAAATATGCCCTTACACTCTACTTTGTTGTTGCAAGTTTTACGTGGATGCTACGGGCTTTTAGCAAGAACCTATCTTACCTGTGCATCAAACCACCACAGTGTTTCGTCAAGTTTGCTGTTTTAACCTTCTTCAAGGACCGGCTGAGGGAGTCCTGGATTAAGGGGTCCTCGGACAGCCGGACTATGTACTTTGGCCGGACTGTTGGACTATGAAGATACAAGATTGAAGACTTCGTCCCGTGTCCGGATGGGACTCTCCTTTGCGTGGAAGGCAAGCTTGGTAGTTCGGATATGTAGATCTCCTTCTCTGTAACCGACTCTATGTAACCCTAGCCCCCTCCGGTGTCTATATAAACTAGAGGGTTCAGTCTGTATGACAACAACAATCACAATCATAGGCTAGCTTCTAGGGTTTAGCCTCTACGATCTCGTGGTAGATCAACTCTTGTAACACTCATATCATCAAGATCAATCTAGCAGGAAGTAGGGTATTACCTCCATCGAGAGGGCCCGAACCTGGGTAAACATTGTGTCCCCCGTCTCCTGTTACCATTAGCCTTAAATGCACAGTTCGGGACCCCCTACCCGAGATCCGCCGGTTTTGACACCGACATTAGTGCTTTCATTGAGAGTTCCACTGTGCCGACGCGATAAGGCTTGATGGCTCCTTCAATCATCTTCAACGACGCGGTCCAAGGGGAGGTTTTCCTTCCCAGACAGATCTTCGTATTCGGCGGCTTCGTATTGCGGGCCAACTCACTTGGCCATCTAGAGCAGATCGATAGCTGCGCCCCTGGCCATCAGGTCAGGTTTGGAAGCTTGAACTATACTGCCGACATATGCAGAGACTTGATCTTAGACGGATTTGAGCCCATGTCAGGTGCGTGAACGGTCATGATGAGCATGACTTTGATCTGCCATCGAGCAGTGTTTGGGAGATCGCTCCTGCCGCGACGCCCAGAATCAATCTGGTGCAGATCGTGCCATCCGAGGACGGGTGGATGGACCCTGCCACGGAGGCCGCACACTCCTCGGCCTCTGAGCCCAACACTGACTTCATCTCATATGAGGTCTGTATCATCGGACACTCGAACTCTACTCCGGCTACAGGATCCGAACCGCGTATGACCGTGCCTATCGAATCTGATTGGGCACCGGCCATGGAGTTCACCTCCGTGGATATTTTTCAGCACTCGCCCTTGGGTGAGGTGCTAAATTCATTAAGGTCTCTTTCCTTGTCGGGAGACTCTTGGCCAAACTATGTCAGGCTCGAGTGGGAAGCGGAGGACCAAGAACTTCGTTCCCCACCCACCACCCACTTAATAGCCACTGTCGATGACTTAACCGACGTGCTTGACTTCAACTCCGAAGACATCGACGGTATGGACGACGATGCAGGAGAAGAACAGGAACCACCGCCTATAGGGTGCTGGACAGCCACCTCATCATATGATATATACATGGTGGACACCCCCAAAGAAAGCAATGGCGATGAGGCAACGGAAGATAATCTGCTGGAGAAGCAATCTAGGCACCGGCGTCATAGGCGCCGCTCCAAGCCCCGCCATAGTAAAAATAGTGATACCGGCATAGGAGATGATAACAATGCGGATAAGGACGAATACGAAAACAATCCCGCCCAGCCAGGCTTCAAGCAGGCCGAGCAGGAAGATGGGCAAGCTAGCCCTAAAGAGCAGGCAACAGATGGAGGATCAGAGGATGATAACTACATGCCTCTCTCCGAAGACGAAGTGAGCCTTGGCGACGAAGAATTCATCGTGCCTGAGGATCCCGTTGAGCAGGAGGCTTCAACCGCTGGCTTATAGCCACTGCAAGAAGCCTGAAGAAAAAGCAGCAACAACTTCAAGTTGTTCAAGATCTGCTCACTGGTAGATGGACTGAGGTCCTGGCCGCCGAGGAATATGGACTCGAGCGCCCTACCAAAAGTTACCCAAAGTGCAGGTTGCTACATCAACTCGAGGAGGAGGCGTTAAAGCCCACACCACCGGCGCATGATGCGGCTAACCGGCCACCACGTGGCCGAGAGAAAGCAGTGTACCAGCCCAAAGTCTAGCCCGCATCCCGATGCCAAACAAGCAAAAACACGAAGGCCTGGGGCTCTGTTGGCGTTCTGGGAACGGGGGTACCCAGACTTGCCTGGCTGCGGCCTGCGGCGTGGCTCAAGGAGTGGCTCAATATGGCCCATCTTCATCAACACATGCTCAAGACCCTCGCGAGGGGCCAAGCCTCGCGAGGCGGACAACAGGAGGCTTCCTCAGGCACAGCCTCGTCAGGCTAGCTCGCGAGGAGGCGGAGAGATCAAGGCAAGGTACCTCACGAGGTGCCCATGACGCAAGCTGTGACGACCAAGGCCAGGCGGGCGCCGGCCTGCGTAGGATCCTTGTTTCCTCTTTGGTGCAAAGGGGGCAAGCACAGGCAAGGGTATCAAGCAAAGGCAACCATTTCAGTGCAACAAGACCAAGACCAGCAGGATGGCAGAATGGAGGTCATCGTGGAGCCCAAGCCGACGTCATCATCAGGGCCTTTGGCAGGCGAGGACCAACTTTAGTCAGGATAAGTGTACTAGATGTTCCCCTTCAAATTGGCCAACTGTTGGCGCCCTTCCCGCTCAATATTTGGGAAGAGGCCCAGGGCCTCCGTCTATATATAGGACTAGCCACCCACAGGGTAGAGGCATCGAGAGAACAAGGATAGAAAGATATATATAGCGAGAGAAGCGACTGAACTCCCCCTAGCAGTTCATCGCACCAGCCAAGAACAGCCCTCGCGAGGCTCTTCTTCCTTGTACTATTCATCATCAGCCCTAGAGGCAATCCACACACCACACACCGGAGTAGGGTGTTACACCACAATGGTGGCCCGAACTAGTAGAAACCTTGTGTCCTCTGTGTTGTTCTTCGTGTAGTTTAGATCCTTGCGAGGCGACGAGACACGGGTAGGCGGTAGGTGTGATCTCCGTGCGCACCCCAGAGTTCGAACCTTGAGGGTCTGCGGGAACCCTAAATCTGACATTTGGCGCGCCAGGTAGGGGTGCGCCGGAATCTGCCTTCCGTCGCCTCGTGTTTTCGCCGCTTGTTGCATCCATGTCAGATGCTCGTCGAGCCCGCACCGAGAGCGGGCCGCTCTCGCCACTCGCGTCGCCCAGACGGCCCTCGTCAGCGGGAATCCCCGCCGTTCCCCGTCGCCTGCCGTCAACGCCGCCACCGGCCTGGCGGGGAACGAGCAGCAGGCGTCATCCCTGCATCCTTCGGTGCGGCAAGAAGGACGCACCGCCACCTCGTCGCTGACTCCAGCCGGTTCCTCGTCCTACGCCTGTCGCGCTCCTGCGGACGCGCACTCCGCGCTGCTCCTGGCACGGGAGCTCCTGCACTACCGTCCCGTCGACGACCTCTATGACGAGTGGCTCGCCTGCATCACCGAGCTCGTCAGCGCAGCTGGGGGCTCCCCTGTGTCATCCCTCTCACTGCACCGCGCCCCGCCTTGTGCGGGCGACGAAGTTCCGGGGGCGCCTCAATCACCTCCCCCTCAAGAAGGCGCCTTGGCCCCAAGGCGTGTGGCCCCTAGGCAGAACCCACTCTGTCCGGTACCAGCACAGCAAGAGAAGAGCTGCCAAGAGATCCCTCGTTCCCAAGAAGCTGCCCGTGTGCTCCCCGCACCGGCCCGGCACGAACGCGCTCCTGCTCCAGTGCGGAAAGACCCCGCGCTTCTCCAGGCGGCAGCACACGGAGACCCGCAAGATCAATCTCTCCGTGACCAAAGGGCTCCCGCGGCCACTGCAGGCTGCCGCGCCTTCTCAGCCGAGCTGTGCAGCATGGTCTGGCCGGGCAAGTTCAAGCCAAATCTGCCCCCGTGCTACGATGGCACGGCTGACCCTGCTGAGTTCCTCCAGCTCTACGAGCTGGGCATCGAAGCCGCCAACAGGGACGAGAAGGTCATGGCAAACTGGTTCCCCCATGGCGCTCAAGGACGGCGCCCGCACCTGGCTCCTGGCACAATCTCCTCCTGGGATGAGATGCGCACCCGATTCATCGCCAACTTACAAGGCACACGTGATCGACCCCCAGCCATGAGCGACTTGCGCCGCGTCAAGTAGCAGCCGGGAGAGACCTTGGAGAAGTTCATCCAGCGCTTCAACAGCTCTTGCCTTAAGATCCCCAAGGTGTCTGAGGAGGCCATCATCTCAGCCTTCTCCGATGGCGTACGTGATGTCAAGATGAAGGAGGAGCTTGCGATCCATGAGGACCTGTGCACTTCCCTGGAGCTGTTCAATTTGGCGACCAAGTGTGCTAGGGCTGAGGAAGGGTGCCTTTCCCTCCTTGAGTTGCCAGCTGCCGACCCAGAAGAGAAGAAGCGCAAGGCCAAGGACGTGAAGCGCAAGGGGGCTGCCGTACTTGCAGCAGAACCGGACACCAAGCGAGGCAGGGATCAGCCTGAGTCATCCAAGGGCAGCCGGTACTGCGTGTACCACGATCTCCACACCAGGGAGGTGTTGTCGTACTCGAGGTGGATTATGAGGGTGCCACCCGTCCTGCAGACCCGGGCTATCTCGCCCCAGCCACGGGTCAGGTAGACCCTGCCCGGAGCGACGACCTCGACCTCCGCTTCGGTCGCAGGGTTACTGCAGCCAGCATGCTGCAGCCAAAGCTCGATAGGCCCCTTCAGCGGGATCTCGAAGGCGAAGGAAGGAGGGAGGCGAATACAAGACCGAGGAGGCATGGCGGCATGAAGCACGAGCTCACGAGAGGAGCCCCCACTGTGAACTCCAGGAGGAACGACGCGCACCGCCGTGATCCACCGGCGGCGACGGCGCCTCTGGCGGTGCCGCTTGGCGCCAGCACCTTCAGGACCCTTGATCCGGGCGTACAAGGGCAATGGGAATCCAGGCGGCGGCCGCTTGAACCATGGCCTCGACACCTCCTGCCAAGCACCCCCTCCTCCGCGGCAAGAGGCGAGCCATTTCTTTGGAGGAAGCGGGACAGGATCCTCTCGGGGGGCCTTCCCCTTCTCTTCGGCAGAAAACCAACGGATCGGCGCCATTGGCGTAGGGAGGAGCGAGGACGAAGAGGAAGACGGAGAGTAGCAAGGAGGGATGAACTGGAAGGGCTCGCGTCGTTCCATACATATAGCAGAGGGAGGCCAACCGTCGGCCTCCACGATCACAGGTAATCATGACCCGTTTTTGCATGTAGGGACTTGTCAATTCGTGCAGTTGCCGAGGCGTCGTGGGGGAGCCAGGACACCCACGACCGATCAACCGCCATACTTGCCCCTTCGCTTCACCGCTAAGCCAAGTTCGGGCGCGCCTTGGGCCCGGGGGCTACTGTCGGCATTCTGGGAATGGGGGTACCCAGACTTGCCTGCCTGTGGCCTGCGGCGTGGCTCAAGGAGTGGCCCAGTACGGGCCATCTTCATCAACACATGCTCAAGACCCTCGCGAGGGGCCAAGCCTCGTGGGGCGGACAACAGGAGGCTTCCTCAGGCACAGCCTCGTCAGGCTGGCTCGCGAGGAGGCGGAGAGATCAAGGCGGGGTACCTCACGAGGTGCCCATGACGCAAGCCGTGACGACCAAGGCCAGGTGGGCTCCAGGCGGGCGCCGGCATGCACAGGGTCCTTGTTTCCTCTTTGGTACAAAGGGGGCAAGCGCAGGCAAGGGTATCAAGCAAAGGCAACCATTTTGGTGCAACAAGACCAAGACCAGCAGGACGGCAGAATGGAGGTCATCATGGAGCCCAAGCCAGTGTCATCGTTAGGGCCTTTGGCAGGCGAGGACCAACTTTAGTCAGGATAAGTGTACTAGATGTTCCCCTTCAAAATGGCCAACTGTTGGCGCCCTTCCCGCTCAATATTTGGGAAGAGGCCCAGGGCCTCCGCCTATAAATAGGACTAGCCACCCACAGGGTAGAGGCATCGAGAGAACAAGGATAGAAAGATATATATAGAGAGAGAAGCGACTGAACTCCCCCTAGCAGTTCATCGCACCAGCCAAGAACAGACCCTCGCGAGGCTCTTCTTCCTTGTACTATACATCGTCATCCCCAGAGGCAATCCACACACCACACACTGGAGTAGGGTGTTACACCACAATGGTGGCCTGATCCAGTATAAACCTTGTGTCCTCTGTGTTGTTCTTCGTGTAGTTTAGATCCTTGCAAGGCGACAAGACACGGGTAGGCGGTAGGTGTGATCTCTGCGCGCACCCCGGAGTTTGAACCTTGAGGGTCTGCCAGAACCCTAAATCTGACAGGCTCCATGCATGACCTACGAGACAAATTGAAAAACAAAGCAGGACAGTCAAGATCGATCTTCGGATCACGGGGACATGCCCCAACGCGTGACGAAGACCGTCACGCCGGATACACTAACAAATCCAGCCGGACCGAATACAATGTAGCCCGGCACAGAGGCGCCACACACCCCCTATGCTTCACTGATGAAGTAATGGAGCATGAAGTCCCAGAAGGGTTTAAACCCGTGAATATTGAATCATATGATGGTACTACAGACTCCGCGGTATGGACAGAAGATTTTTTTTCCTCCATATTCACATGGCCCGCGGAGATGATCTACACGCTATCAAGTACCTCCCACTAAAGCTCAAGGGACCGGCTCGGCATTGGCTGAATAGCTTGCCGGCAAAATCCATCAGGAGTTGGGAGAACCTGTCAGACGCATTCCTTGACAACTTCCAGGGCACTTATGTGCGACCACCGGATGCTGATGATCTAAGTCACATAACCCAACAGCCCAGAGAGTCAGCCAGGAAATTTTGGACCCGATTCCTAACCAAAAAGAACCAAATTGTCGATTGTCCGGATGCCGAAGCCCTAGCGGCCTTTAAGCATAACATCCGTGACGAGTGGCTTGCCCGACACCTCATCCAAGAAAAACCAAAGTCCATGGCAGCCCTCACAACACTCATGACCCACTTTTGTGCGGGCGAGGATAGCTAGTTAGCTCGTAGTAATAACACAGCAAGCAATCCTGGCACATCGAAAGCCAAGGATAGCAATGACAAACCACGACACAACATACACAAGCGCCACAAAAATGGTGATAGTGCCGAAGACATGTCAGTCAATGCCGGATTCAGTGGCTCCAAGTCCGGTCTGCGGAAAAAGCCATTCAATAAAAACAATTCAGGCCCGTCCAACTTGGACCGCATACTCTACCGTCCATGCCAAATTCATGGCACCCCAGGAACACCAGCCAATCATACCAACAGAGAATGCTGGGTCTTCAGACAAGCCGACAGGTCAGATGCCGAAAAAAGGGGAAGGGTTCTCAAAGCGACAATGACGACGAGGAGCCCCGGTCACCGAATACAGGAGGACAGAAGAAATTCCCTTCCCAGGTGAAAACGGTGAATATGATATACGCAAGCCACATTCCTAAGTGGAAACGTGCACTAAGGGACGTCTATGCAATGGAGCTAGTCGACCCAAAGTTTAACCCATGGTCCTCTTGCCCGATCACTTTCGATCGCAGGGACCATCCTACCAATATCTGTCATGGCGGTTCAGCCGCACTGGTCCTCGACCCCATCATTGATGGATTCCATCTCACACGAGTCCTTATTGACAGAGGCAGCAGCCTGAACCTGCTTTACCAGGATACAGTGCACAAAATGGGCATCGACCCCTCAAGGATCAAGCCCACAAAAACCACCTTCAAAGGTGTCATACCAGGTGTAGAGGCCTGTTGCACGGGCTCAATCACACTGGAAGTGGTCTTCAGATCTTTGGACAATCACCATATCGAAGAGTTAGTCTTCGACATCGTCCCCTTTCGCAGTAACCATCAGGCACTGCTTGGATGAACCGCGTTCACTCGGTTCAATGCGGTCCACATTATGCCTACCATAAATTCAAGATGATCGGTCCGCACAGCGTCATCACGGTTAATGGCAGGTCCGAACTCTCCCTCTCTGCTGAAGAGTCTACCGCCGCTTTAACTACAAGAGCAGCAGATGGCACCTCCCAGTCAAACCTCGAGTCGACGGCTGCTCCTGGACACCGCCAAAGGAGTCCGAACTACTACGCAGCAGGATAGCCCGGCTCGCCCGGAGCTTAATCAAAAACACTCCGAAAAAAGATAAGACAAGCCACATTCCGCGGCTCAACCGCTCTGTGGCGCAAAACCATCTCTTGCATTTTCTTTGCAGGTTCACCTTTACGTAGGCCAGGATGGATGGCGTGGAAACAGTTCGAGCGCGTAAGGGAATCTCTAGATATTCCCCTCTATGATCATCCGACTACACCCCGGAGCCGAATACAACCTCCTCACGCCTGGTCGCAACAGGTTCCGAAATCATATTTCTTTTCATCACATTATCTGTACTCATACGCATTGACGTATTATTCAAATACAACATGTGGATTTATGTGATGCTCACCTGCTGCTATTTCTTAATTAAAACTTTTTTGTTAAAAGGCGGCTGCTTATCGCGATATGCCTTAATATGCCAGGGGCTTTATCATACCCATAGTACGGCAAAAAAGTCCAAACACCTTCACGGCAGTTCGGCACCCCAAACTTATAGCATTATATGCATCAGCTCCGAATCATGTCTTGGGTCAATAGTTGGGTTTGCCCGGCTCCTATGTTTTGGTACCTTATGTTCCGCTATATCGGCTAAGGTAGCACTAGGAGAACTACTGCGATTGTGTCTCGGTTCTTCTGGATGAGCACCTCAGTAGAGAAAGCCGAAAACTAACTGTCATGATGTTGCGAGAGCTGGTCAGCTATTCGAGAGGTTCTAAAATCTTTAAGTATTTCTTCCGCATAATGACATAACCAATGTAGCGTGCGATGGATCGGCTTTTTTCCGATCAGGCGCTTATAGAACCCCTCGTGCGGTCTTCCGAACACCAGGGGCTGTGCCTACCTTCCTTTAAAAAAACTCCTATGGCTAAGTGAGAGCGATAAAGCCCTATAGTCTGATTGCTTGGTTCGCTGTGCTGAACACCTCCTTTAGGGACCCAAAACTGGGATAAAGAGTGCTAAGGTTTATCCCGAACACCCACGTAGTTACTATGTGAGGGCGGAAGCCGACGACTGATCGACTCTCAGGGTTAGTATATAAAACGGCCGCATAGGAGGAAAAACTTTCAAACGACAAGCAATAAATAATAGAAATGACCTTGTTCAAACATTACAAAGGACAAACATGACCGTATTCATGGAAATATAATGTCCTTGGTGCATTGCTCCGCCGCACGGCGGGCTCCTTTCAAGACTCCTTCATAATACAGTTCGGGCTTGCGGTGCTCCTTTCCCTCCGGCGGTCCCTTGGTCATCAGCTTTTCCGCATCCATCTTCCCCCAATGCACCTTTGCGCGGGCGAAGGCCATTCGCGCACCTTCTATGCAGACCGATCGCTTGATGACTTCGAGTCAAGGGCAGGCACTCACAAGCCGCTTCACGAGCCCGAAGTAAGTGCTCGGAATTGGCTCAGCCGGCCACAACCGGATAATTAAATCCTTCATGGCTAGCTCGGTTTCCCTATGCAGTTCGACCAGCTGCTTCAGTTGGTCGAAGAAAGGCACCGGATAATTTGGCGCCAGATATTGCATCCAGAAGAGCTTATCCGCAGTATTCCTCTCTTCAGCTCGGTAGAATTGGGCGACATCAGATATGCTGCATGGCAGCTCCACGAATACCCCTGGGGAAATCAAAATTCAAGATATCAAACTTGATTTTCTCCTCTGAAATAACCGCTTTGTATAGAAAAAGCCTTAACAGCCGCAATCTTCCTCGCCTCCTAGATTTCCTTCAGGGCACCTTGGGCTTCCCCCTGGGCATCACTGGGGGCTTGGCGAGCCTGGGAAAGTTCGGATTCTTTCCCTGATAAGCTCTGCTCCAAGGACTCGCATTTCTTCACGGCCTCCTGAAGCTCCCTCTCAGCTTCAATAACTCTAGCCTCATGCTTCTCACGGAGAGCCTGCTCTACGGCTGCCTTCTTTTCGGCTTCGGCCACAGCCTTCTAAAGAGCCTCAATTTCGGCTGTCGCCCATAAAGCACATTACAAAAATATTTTCATTATGCACACTTATTCATATGTGCTAAATAAACAAGGTTTTTGCCTTGGTTGTCCTCCAGCTGTTTCTGCACTCGGCCAAGTTCTCCTTCAGCCTGCTCCAGACTATGCCTCAGTCCGGATACTTCCACAGCATGAGAGGCGGCAGACGCTGCAGACACTTGCTTATTAAAAAGAGGTAGAGGTCATCAAGTAAGTCTCCTGGGAACATATATTTTGATCCTCTGTCCAGTTCTTTCTTTCACCGAACAGTGTATCAGGGGCTGCTATCTATACCATGACACTCTTCTAAACCTCATAAAACATAACTCAAAGCCTCTCATGAGGCTGATACAGGATTCATTCAGCCCACTCTCGGCGGACTGAACCTTCTCAATCACCGCACTCAATAAGGGCACGGTGTTCATCAACGATGGAGGCGCTCTTCAGCACCGCTAACAAAGCATCCGGCACCTCTGGTTGGACGGAAGTTGTCGGAGGAACAAACACACCCCCATCAGTCGACGGAGGACGCCTGTCTGATTCTGGGGCCTTATGGGTCTCCAGTACTGGGTTCAGCTGGGGGGCAGATTCAAAACGACCCCCGCCATCGGCATCCACGGGAGCCTTCTCTCCCGTGTGTCCGGACCCTGAAGTTCGGCCTCTTGGCGCCGCCTTTGCGATCTCCCCTCCCCCTCCGTGGCACGGGTCCCTCTGGGACGAAACCTCGGCATCATTCACATGTCTGGGGGAGGGGTCCTTCGGGGGTGTCCCGCTCTCCATAGCATCCAAACCCAGCAAATCCTCTGATGAGGGTTGTTCGGTGCGGGACCTCGCAGGACTGTAAAAAGTATGGCTTGGATTAAAATGTTATGCCACAACAAGTCTGGATGCATAAGTACGTTTGGATTTTATACTCACGAGTTTACCAGGGGCTCGGCCCTGGGATCCCACTCCGGGCTGCTATCGGCGGCAGCGGTGGACTCCTCTCGAAGAGGAGTTTTTCCCCTCTTAGGCGAATTGGCCTCCAAGGATGTGGAAGCCGTCCTTTTCTTTCTTCCCCCCACGGGGGATTCATCTTCCTCCTCCTCCCCGTCCTCTTCGGAGGAAGAATGGGCATTGGAGTCTTCGGATTTTGTGTTCGAGGCTCCACAGCAATGAAGTCCGCCCCTGGTCTTCTTGGCCTCCTTTTCGGCCTTCTTCTTCGGTGTCTTATAAGGCGCCGGGACCAACATCTTCATCAGAAGTGGGCCGGCCGGTTCCTATGGCAGCGGGGCCGGACAGTAGATCTGCCTCGCCTTCTTCGCCCAGCCCTAGGAAATTGATGGGAAACATATGAATTGTCAACGTACAGTTACTTACCAAACTTGCAGGGCGGGACAGTTGGTACCCGTGGTCCTTGGCGGAGTCCGGCCACGGTTTGCCGGACTTAAAAAAGCACCTTCCAGATGTCCTTATGTGTAGAGCCAAAGTGCTCTAGCAGGGTCTGGTGCTTGGTTGGGTCGAACTCCCATAAATTGCAAGCCCGGTGTTGGCAAGGTAGAATCTGGCGAACCAACATCACCTAGACTACATTGACGAGCTTGATGTTCTTGTCTTCCATGTCTTGGACGCGCGTCAGGAGCTCTAATAGCTCGTCAGACGAAGCCCAGTTCAGGCCCTTCTTGTGCTAGG